>NW_026652290.1:58948555-59033283 GCF_009828535.3 Hylobates moloch | reverse complement strand
CAACCTCTGCCTCCTGGGTTCAAGCGATTATCCTGCCTCAGCCTCCCTGGTAGCTGGGACTACAGGTGCACACCGCCACACTCAGCTTTTTTTTTTGTTTTTTTTGTATTTTAGTAGAGACGGGGTTTCACCGTGTTGCCCAGGCTGGTCTTGAACTCCTGAGCTCAGGCAATCTGCCTGCCTTGGCCTCCCAAAGTGCTAGGATTAGAGGCATGAGCCACCACACCTGGCCAGCATGGACATTTTGAACTGAAACTGATGTTAACATGAAACAGAAAACAAACAAGCTGCATTCTTCAGCCAGCATGCTCAGTGAGTTGGCATTTTTATTTTTTCTTAAGTTGGCATTTTTTGTTTTATTTGTTCACTTAAGTCCAGGGGTCTGAAAACTGGCCCATGAGCCAAGTCCAGACCATTGCTTTATTTTATTTTTTTATTTTATTTTATTTATTTAATTAATTAATTTAGAGATAGGGTCTATTGCCCAGGCTGGCGGGCAGTGGCGCCATCACAGTTCACTGTAGCCTTCAATGCCTGAGCTCAAGCTACCCTCTTGCCTCACCCTCTGGAGTAGTTAGGATCACAGACATGCACCTGGCTAATTTTTAAAATTTTTGTAGAGAAGGGGTTTCACTTTATTGCCCAGGCTGGTCTTGAACTGCTGGGCTCGAGCAATCCTCCTACCCTGGCCTCCCAAACTGCTCAGATTAAAGGTGTGAGCCACTGCACCCAGTTATATTGCTTGTTTTTGTAAATAAAGTTTTATTTGAAGATAGTCATGCTCATTTGTTACATATCATCTATGGCTGCTTTCGCGATGCAGTGGCAGAGTGGTGTAGTTGCAAAAGAGCTGGAAATATTAATTATCTGGACCTTTATAGAAAAAGTTTGTGGCCGGGCTCGGTGGCTCACAACTGTAATCCTAGCACTTTAGGAGGCCGAGACGGGTGGATCACTTGAGGTCAGGAGTCCAAAACCAGCTTGGCCATCATGGTGAAACCCTGTCTCTACTAAAAACACAGGTGTGTGCCTGTAATTCCAGTACACAGAGGGGCGAGGATGCGGTGAGTTGAGTGACCAGTGATCAATGATCAGCCTTGAAAGAAAAAAAGAAAAAGCTTGCTGATTCCTGATCTTAGTCTTCTACTAAAATAAAAAAAAAATCTTTTAAATTACTGTTAATGTATACATATATTTAGATAGAAAAAAATCCACAATAATGTAACAAAGGCCTCTGTGATTTTTTTTTTAATGGGGAATCTGATTTGGAGGAATTAGGGGAATGGAACACTTTTAATTTTTTCTTAATATGCTTTAATACTTTTTGGATTTTAAATGATCAGATTCTATTACTTTTATATTTAAAAAGACTGTCTTATTATATTAAGCTATTTAATTATATGAAACTATTTTTATTATATTAAAAATAGCAGACTTTTTAATTACCAAAGCTATAGAGTGTTTCTTATAAATATTTTGGAAAATACAGAGAAGCAAAAAGTAAATTAAAACCACCCATTATTGTGCCATCCAGAAATTTAGATACTGTTACTATTCTGGTGCATATTCTTCCTCTTTCATTTGAATGTGTTACTATTTTGGTGTCCATTCTTCTAGTCTTTTGTCTGAGTGTGTATGAGTGCATGTGTGTATATATACATACATATTTAATGTACTCATTATCTTTTGTGAACTATTTTTAAAAATTTAATAATAGAATGTGACCGTTTTTCTGGGTTGCTAAATAGTTGCCTGTTTGACATTTCATTTTATTTTATTCTGAGACAGGGTCTCACTTTGTCACCCAGGCTGGAGTGCAATGATGCGTTCACTGCTCATTAACATCCTGGGCACAAGTGATCCTCCTACCTCAGCCTCCTGAGTAGCTGGGACTATAAGCGTGCACTACCATGCCTGACTAATTTTTTTTTTTTTTTTGAGACCCAGTCTCACTCTGTCACCCAGGCTGGAGTGCAGTGGCATGATCTCGGCTCACTGTAACCTCCACCTCCTAGGTTCAAGCGATTCTCCTGCTTCAGTCTCCCAAGTAGCTGAGATTACAATGCCTGACTAATTTTTAAAAATTCTTTTGCAGAGATGAGGTTTCACTATGTTGTCCTGGCTGGTCTCAAACTCTTGAGCTCAAGTGATCCTCCCGCCTTGGCCTCCCAAAATGGTGGGATTATAGGCATGAGCCACCATGCTCAGCCTACTTAACATTTTAAATGGTTGCCAAGTATTGTATCCTATGGAGATGTGTAATGGTGTGTTTAACTAATTTCCTGTTGTTGGAAATTTACATTGTTTCCGGTTTTAAACTCTTATAAACAAAGTTATGATAAATATGCTTGTAGATAAATCTTTGCAGGTATCCCTTGTGACTTTTATAGAATAAGTTTGTGTACGTTGAATCGCTGGGCTACAGTGTCTGCAATCTTTTAGGTTTTTCTTCCCCTTTTTTTGAGTTACTTGTTGATAAGTTGTGCTACTGTAAATCCTCACCGGTGGTGTCTGAAAATGCTTGCTTCCTGGAACCTTCAACTTGGTATTACCAAAATTATCAACAGCAGTATATTTGCCACTGGCACTGTTGGTTTTAGGTTTTCTCCTCTTCTTTTTTTTTTTGGTTTGGGTGAAGTCTCACTCTGTTACTCAGGCTGGGGTGCAGTGGGACAATCATAGCTCACTACAGCGTCGATCTCCTGGGCTCAAATGATCCTCCTGCCTCAGCCTCCTGAGTAGCTGGGACTACAGGTGCATGCCACCATGCCCAGCTAATTTAAAAAATTATTTTTTTTGCAGAAAGTGGGGTCTCACTATGTTGCCCAGGCTGGTCTTGAACTTCTGGGCCCAAACAATCTCCTGCCTTGATCTCCCAAAGTGCTGGGATTACAGGCATGAGCCACTGCACCTGGCCTGGTTTTGTGTTTTCTTAGTAAATAGGTCTCCTCTTCCGATGGGCCACTTAAGCCTCAACCTCTCATTGGAATGTTGAGCAGTAGTCTTTACCCTACATTTTCTAGGATGATTTAAGCCCTGAACTATGAATACTTGGCGGTACTAGCAATGAGCATCATTAGCCAGTTCTGGATGTTAGCCACAGTATAGGCATGTCCCTCTTCACCTACTTCACTCAAACACAGGCGTGACATGATGAGGCTGGTGAGGTTACATGGTCTGGCATGTAATAGGTCACACACTCCCTCCATGACAAAGGAAGGCTTTGTCACGAGGGTGGATGATCTCTTTTCTTCCATCCTTGGTTAAAATTCTTCAAAGAGTAGTATCAACTTTCTGCTTCCATTCCCAAATCCCATAAAGTTCTGCTGAAATTGAAAACGCAGTCAAGAACTTCTAAGAGCCTGATCGAGGGCCTTCCTTTTGGGTCTTATTCTCCCTCACCTCTCTGTGGCTTTTGGTATTTGACTTCTTGGAAGGTGTCTTGACCACAGCCCAGGTTCAACTGTTCATACTCAGTATCTTTTGCTAGCTCTTCTCTCCTTCAATTCCCTTTAAAAATTAATATTCCTAAGCCTCTATCCTTAGTTCTTGTCTCTTTTTCTTCATGCTTTATGCTCATAATCCTCTAAAGCTGTCATCTACAGACGATTTACCTACTCTCCTTTGGCCACCTCAAAATCAACCTGTCCAAAACACAGCTCATCATCCCGATGTCTCCTTACCTCGGGACTGGCTCTTCTTCCTGGGCTTCCTTTCTCTGACTGGCATCATCGTTGACCGACGGCTCCACTTAGAAACCTCGGAGGCATTTCTTTTTCTGCTTTGTGCCTTCCTTGTCACCATCTGACCCTGCTGGTTTGCTGTGGGAATGTTTGTTTGTGAATATCTGGAATCCAGCCTTCCTCGTCCTTGGCTTAAACTAATTGCAGAGACTTTCTCTTCCATTTTTTACTTACGGTTTCTCCCAGATAAATTCTACCTTTCATGCGGCTGCCACAGCTACCTTTCTACCACATAAATGTCACTGAGTCCTTTCTCCATTAAAAAAACAAACAAACAAAAAAAACTTCTTGGTGACTCCTCATAGTTGACCAAGGCCTTTTTTTTTTTTTTTGAGTTGGGATTTCACTATGTTGCCCAGGCTGGAGTGCAGTGGCTATTCACAGGCATGATCCCACTACTGATCAGCATGGGAGTTTTGACCTGCTTAGTTTCTGACCTGGCCTGGTACACTCTGCCTAGGCAACCTGGTGGTCCCCTGCTCCAGGGAGGTCACCATATTGATGACAAACCTAGTGTAGATACCTGATCGGCATGGTGCACCATAGCCTAGAACTCCCGGGCTTGAGCAATCCTCTTGCCTTGGCCTCCCAAAGTGTTGGAATTACAGGTGTGAGCCACTGCCCAGCCACCAAGGCCTTCAGCATGTGGCTACCGCCTTCCTATTCTGGCTCCCATCCTGTACCTCCTCCTGCCACACACAGAGCCTGCACCTCAGCCAGCTCTCTAGTGAGTTTCCCTCTGGGTCCCATTGACGCTGTGTCCTCTGTCCCCAGTGCCCTTCTGGACTTGGAGAGATCATCTTCTTCCTTCCCTGAACTCCTGAGAACTTCCCTGAGCCTCTGAGGCCTTGCCTCTCCTTTCCCCAGCATTACTCACTTCCTGCTCTCTGGCCTTTGGCACCTCAGTCAAGTCACTGGTAAAGCAGTTAACACATTGTTATTCCAGTTAATCACATGCCTTCCCCACCTCCCCTGCTAATGATGAGTTTGCTGTAGAGAGAACCTTGCCTTACCACCTCTGCATTGCCAGGGCATAGAACAGTGCCAGGCATAGGGCTAAGTCACTCTCTAAATGTCTGTCTAATGACCTTACTTACCAAGCTTTTTCAGTCACTGATATTTTAAAATGCAGTTGTTAGACTCCTAGTTTTTTTTAAATGTGACTAAAGCTGAGTTGATGTCATTATTGATGATCAACTTCCACGCTGAGCTAAGTTTTTGTTTTCATTCATCACACACACATCTTATCTATAAGAGGAGATAGAGGCTTCCTTGAAATTAGTGTTCTTTTTGTAGTTCTATTGCAAATTCAGAAAGAGTGGGCCTCCGGAAAATTCTGTGCTTGTTTTCATCTCTAAACAGGAAGTCCAAAGGCAAATAAAAATGAAGACAATCCCAGTTTGCAAACAAAGTTAGTCAAAATTTTTAGCAACTCTCTCACCAAGTACTCTGGGATTTTAGCCCAGTCCTACTAATTTAGAGGAAGGCATTTGCTCGGGCTGACCATGCCTGGTGCAATTGATGGGCCCTTAGTGCGTTGGCAGGCATACTTGCAGCTTGCAGGACTTCTTGAGAAGGGCACTTCACCTCTCTGAGCCTTAATGCCCTCATCTGTAAAATGGAAACATTGATCCTGCAATTACAGGGTCATTTTAAGGGTTAAAGGACAAAAATGCATGGGAGCCCTGCTTTGGGCCTGGCATGTAGTAACCGCTCAACAAATCACAGCTGCAGGCCAGGCGCAGTGGTTCACGCCTGTAATCCTAGCACTTTGGGAGGCCGAGGCGGGCAGATCACGAGGTCAGGAGATCGAGACCATCCTGGCTAACATGGTGAAACCCCGTCTCTACTAAAAATACAAAAAATTAGCGGGGCGTAGTGGCAGGCGCCTGTAGTCCCAGCTACTCGGGAGGCCGAGGCAGAAGAATGGCGTGAACCCGGGAGGCAGAGCTTGCAGTGAGCTGAGATGGCACCACTGCACTCCAGCCTGGGCGACAGAGCGAGACTCCGTCTCAAAAAAAAAAAAAAAAAAAAAAAAATCATAGCTGCTGAGAGATGTTGGCCATTGCCAGCACATAGAAGTGAGCCAGGAAGTTTCTGCTACTTGCAGGCTTAACTCTTGACCAGTCCAGGAAATACTGGTGCTTTACTGTAACACAAGAGACGTTTTAACTGAGATTACCTGAAGTTGGGCAGGTGCAAAGTGGTTAGGAAGTGCCCTCTTGCTTTACAATCCAGTGACCAGGGAAGGGGTTTTTAGTCATTTACGGATGGTTTTCAGGGCTTCTTTTAAGCCCTGAAACTGTGCCATCAATTTTATGTGAAAGTGCATTTGACTGGGCAAAGGGTCTTTGGTTTTTATCAATTTCTCGGCAGAGTCTGTGACCCTAAAAATGCTAAGAACCACTAGCCTGGAGTTTTATAGACTGAGACATTTGAATGTAGCTTTTGTATCTCATAAAGTATGATGGAAACAGTGTCTTACGTTGACAGTAGTAGTCCATTCTAGCCTGGATCCACTGCCAGCCTGCAGTGTGCTTTGGACATCCAGATGGAAAAATGAGAGCTCCTTAGTCAAGACTAGAGTGTGAAACAATTTGGCTTTGTTATAGCTCATGTCCTTGGGACAGGCCCTGTTCTACTGGGAACTCTTAGACCTCACCTTGAACAGGAGCTGGGCTGCCCGTAGGAGGCTGTGGCAGGCTCTGGCCCTGGGAATGATGCTTTTGGGTTGTGTGTATGTGTGTGTGTGTGTGTATGCATGTGTGTGAGACTGGATCTGCATGGATCCTGGGTGGCAGATGTTTGCACCAGCTACCAGGGCTGGGAGGTGCAGTGTGTAATCCAGGAACTTTATAAAAGGGGGATATCCAGTGATCCTCATGTAAATGGAAGACAAACCTTGGCCATACTAAGCTGGGGCTCTACACCTCCTGTTAGAGCAGGCCAGCAGGTCCAGGAGGCTCACAGCTTCCACAACAGACCTGGAGAGGACAAACATGACCCATCCTGAAGGACCGTCTTCCTGGCATGACGTCAGGCTTGGTGGCTCAGGTGCCTTTCCTTCCATCTGGGATGAGATGCTGCAGGGGGCCTCCTCCAGCTGGCCTTGTAGGGTTGGCCAAAATACAGAAACATCTAGCTCCTGACTTCCCCTCTGAGGCTGAAGGACAGCATCGACCAGAAATCGGGTGTGTTCAGACTACCTGACTCGACCTCGTTTCAACACCCCGGCTTTAGTGTGATAGGATGTCTCTTGGGGCATTCCTTGTCTGCACAGTGTTTCTGATGGAAATTTCTGTGTTCAGAACCAGGGAGATGCTTACTTGGACAGGACCTCACTGCTTCTTGTACTTAGAGACCATTCTGCTTCTACTCTGAATTACTCAGCCTGCCCTGCAAGCGAGTGGAAGTCCTTTATGTTCCTCGTTGAAGGAGAAAAAGATTATGTCATGAGATTTCAGCTCGAGTTTGTCTTCATGCATATTACATTCAGGTTTTTACAATGAGTGTTTGATTTGCAGTGGAGGAATATTTATTTCCAAATCCTCCAAATGCTTCTGAAGGCAGCCTCCACGCAGATTTTAATTGCTAAACCTACTTATTCTGACTCAGTGTCTGTTTGGTAAAATGTCTGGAGATACAAAAAAGTGGGGAGACAAGCGAGCTGGGCCCAGATGCTCCTCTATGACTAACAGAATGTCCACCCAGAGTGGGGAGATGAGCAGCCCACTGCCGTGTCATAGGTGGGTGGGTTTCTCATAGCTCTTATTTAAAGCTGTGCCCTATTGTACTAAAATTACAATTTGTGAATAAGCATTGAATTGGAGTTGTTGGGCTGAGCTGACTCACCACTGGTAACTGGGACTGGGTCTGAGGAATGTCTTCATGTCACAGTCAACTCAGGCAAGAGGAGAAAGCAGAATATGCCCCAGCGGGGGAACCGGCTCAGGCTTTCCTGATTGTCATTTCTGCAGGTGACCCGAGTCCCTGGGCTTTCTCTCCACTTGCTTGCTCTGTCCCTTAAGAAGGGCCAGCAGGTGGATCTCAATGAGAAACGCTTACTGGGGTTTTGGGCGTTTAGGTCATGTAACCTGCATCTCATCTTGAGGCAGCCCTTGCAGCAGGAGGTGGGGACACACAGACAGTTGGAAAGTGGTTTCAGAGCCAGATTTGGATGTAACCTAAAACTGCCACCATTCTAAGCAATGGCTTTTAGGTCTTGGACAGAGTAGGCAATCTTTCAAAGGTGACTAGGCCACTCTGCCATGCTCTGTGATCCTGGTAGGTGGGAGCAAGCTGCCTTTTGTAAGCTGAAGCTTCTGTGCTCAGTGGCTGGTTGGGGCAGCTCTTGTGAAGTGTTGGCCTCCCTTGTGCCATCTGGGTGTTTATGTCGTAGGATGTTAATATGTCATAGGGCTGCTTCCAAGTGGCTCTATTCAGATGTTCCAGTGACAAATGGATTCTGGAGATGAATGTGGGTAAGGGAACTACTAGTATCTTTTTCCATTAACCAGTTTCATTTGAATTCACTATTGCATGAATTGATCAACATTTTGAAAAACAGAGAATAAAGTTCTGAGGTCACAGATTTTAGGAAGCGTAATTTTCTTAGAAATGGAATAGAGAGCCGGGTGCAGTGGCTCACGCCTGTAATCCCAGCACTTTGGGAGGCTGAGGTGGGCGGATCACGAGGTCAGAAGATCGAGACCATCCTGGCTAACACGGTGAAACCCCGTCTCTACTAAAAATACAAAAAATTAGCTGGGCGTGGTGGCGGGCGCCTATAGTCCCAGCTACTCCGGAGGCTGAGGCAGGAGAATGGCATGAACCTGGGAGGCGGAGTTTGCAGTGAGCCGAGATGGCGCCACTGCACTCCAGCCTGGGGGACAGAGCGAGACTCTGCCTCAGAAAAAAAAAAAAAAGAAATGGAATAGAGAAACCTCAGAACACAGGACCCTGGCAGGAGGATTGGACAGTGGGATGACACAAAAGTTATAACCTAGGGATTCTCACTGGGGGTGACGTTATCTCTGAGAATGTCTGGCAATGGCTGCAGACACTTTCGGTTATCATGGCTGAGAGGGGAAGTGCTCCTGGTATCCAGTGCAGAGAGGCCAGGGATACCGCTAAAGATCCTACAAGAGCCAGGACGGCCCCCACAATAAAGAATTACCTGTCCCTGATGTTGACAGTGCCACTCTTGAGAAACCCTGTTATAAATGGGCCCCAATGCACCGCAATTGCATGTACACATTCTCTTCCTCTTATGAACTGTCTTTTGTATTTGCATGTAATGCTTACCAAACATTATGGGAGCATCATCTGCATGCCAGGTGCAGTACTGTGGGTAAGCGGGAGGTTAAAAAATGACTGAGACCAGTGAAGGAGACACGCGTCTACACAGCTCTCTCATCTAGTGCATTTAGATTCCTGTCTCTCCTCTCCTAGACGGAAAGCCCCCAGGGAGAATGTGTATCCTTTAGCCTCTCACAGCATCAGCCGCGATGCCTAATGGTAGCCTTCGTTCTCAGCAAATGCCTGTCATCCATTCAGGAGTGGGGTCGGAAACAAGGGAAACTTCCCCGCAGGACCTGTACTATGGTTCAGTACGGGGAAGTTCAGTTGGTCCATGTGCTGTTTCTGTTCCTCTTCTCATCCGGGTAGCCTCCCACTCCACAGGACAGACATTTCAGTAACTGAGATGGACTCAAAGGTGACTAAGAGAGGCCAGAGCTCATCCTCTTGCACAATGGTGATTATTCATGGCTGACCAGGAGATTTCTGAAGAAAAGCCTCCACATCTGGCCTCAGGAAGCCCTGCTCGGGAGGGCAGTTCTTGCATGAAGGTGTCCTGGCAAGGGAGCTTTGGAGCAGGAAAATCATCTGGTCATCAGAGTTCAATCATTCTTACCACCCTTGATGGCACTTTGAACCACACGAGCTCAGTGGACTGTGAAGGTTTGTTTCATAGAAGAACCTGAGGCCAGGCGCGGTGGCTCACACCTCTAATCCCAGCACTTTGGGAGGCTGAGGCAGGTGGATCATGAGGTCAGAAGATTGAGACCATCCTGGCTAACACGGTGAAACCCCCTAAAAAATAAAAAATAAAAAATAAATTAGCCTGGCATGGTGGTGGGTGCCTGTACTCCCAGCTACTCAGGAGGCTGAGGCAGGAGAATGGCGTGAACCTGGGAGGCAGAGCTTGCAGTGAGCCAAGATCACGCTCCAGCCTGGGCGACAGAGTGAGACTCTCTCAAAAAAAAAAAAAGAAAAGAAAAAAGAAATTTGGGCTGGAGGGTGATGGAAAAGCCAGAAGGTATGAACTCTACTCACGGCATAAAATTTGAAGGCTGCCTGGGCCTGCCCTAACTCCACCCCAGCCCATTTATGGATTTGTCTCCATTTCTGCTTCCTTGGAACAAGAATGCCAGGACAGTTTCTTTGCTGATGGGCTCCTAGCATAACATGTCTCTTTACTATCACAGATTTATATTCCTCATAGTCCACACCAAAGAGCCCAGGTTGGAGTGTAAGATGCTGCAGAGTTATTGCAAGGGGGTCTGTGACCCGTGCAACAAGCCCTGCCTGTACAGCAAATATATCTTGCGTTACGCATGTATGTTCTACTATTTTTCAAATGCATATTTCACACTTCTATGTTCTACTATTTTTCAAATATATATAAATACTACTGTGATTACAATAAAGGGATTGATTAAAAAGTGTGGAATTCAGAGTGAATTGTCATTCCTCTGCTATTCTTGCCTCAAACCACAACCAATGTCAAATCGGTTGCCTAGCTTGCTTCCGATTTCTTCCCACTTCCACCTCTTCAGTCAGGAACCAGGCCTTGTTAGTTACTCCTTCACAGTCTCACATATGTGTCCTTTCTTCAGCCTTTGTCACCCAATGCTAGCCCTTATCACTCCTCCACTCACGGGGACCAGGGCTGCCCATGTGATCCCGAGGCCTGAATCCAGAGCGTCCCTCCCACTGCCAGCAAGTACATCTTCCTACTGGCCCACACAAGTCCTTGGTGTAAAAATATTTAGGGCTTCCAGTCTCCTTAACCTGATATCCCACCTGCTTTACAGTGTGGCATGAAGAACTATCTCTTGAACACAAAACAAGTCACCTTATCATTTACATTGTCTAATATTTAAAAAACAACTTTTAAAAACCAGTTTTGTGGCCAGGCGTGGTGGCTCACGCCTGTAATCCCAGCACTCTGGGAGGCCAAGGCGCATCATGAGGTCAGGAGTTTGAGACCAGCCTGGCCAACGTAGCGAAACGCTGTTTATTCTAAAAATACAAAAAATTAGCCAGGTGTGGTGGCGGATGCCTGTAATCCCAGCTACTAGGGAGGCTGAGGCAGGAGAATTGCTTGAACCCAGGAGGCAGATGTTGCAGTGAGCCAAGATTGTGCCACTGAACTCCAACTCCGGCAAGAGAGTGAGACCCTGTCTCAAAAAAAAAAAAAAAAAAAATCAGTTTTGTGTTCCATTAAAATACATTAATTTAAGTCAGGTGTGGTGGCATGTGCCTGTAATCCCAGCACTTTGGGAGGCTGAGGCAGGAGGATCCCTTGAGGCCAGGAGTTGGAGACCAGCCTGGACAACATAGTGAGACCCTGTCTCAAAAAGAAAAAAAGAAAGGACAGCAACTGAGACTTAACAAAAATGTCTTCCATATATTTTTTTCTAAAACCAGTTAATTTATATATGTGGAATAATTTTGTGCTCACTAAACATGTACATACAATGCTATTATGGACTTCAATGAACAGAAAGCTTTTTCCATTGTTTCCAGATCCCTCTCTCTCTCTCTTTTTTTTTTTTTTTTTTTTTGAGACGGAGTCTGGCTCTGTCGCCCAGGCTGGAGTGCAGTGGCGCCATCTCCGCTCACTGCAAGCTCCGCCTCCTGGGTTCACGCGATTCTCCTGCCTCGGCCTCCAGAGTAGCTGGGACTACAGGCTCCCGCCACCACGCCTGGCTAATTTTTTTTTATTTTTAGTAAAGACAGGATTTCACTGTGTTAGCCAGGATGGTCTCAATCTCCTGACCTCATGATCTGCCCACCTTGGCCTCCCAAAGTGCTGGGATTACAGGTGTGAGCCACTGCGCCTGGCCGCTCTCTCTTTTTTTTTTTTTTAAAGAACAGGTGTTCGCTGGGCACGGTGGCTCATGCCTGTAATCCCAGGACTTTGGGAGGCCAAGGTGGGCAGATCATGAGGTCAGGAGTTCGAGACCAGCCTGGCCAACATGGTGAAACCCCGTCTCTACTAAAAAAATGAAAATTAGCCGGGCGTGGTGCCATGTGTCTGTAATCCCAGCTACTCAGGAGGCTGAGGCAGGAGAATCACTTGAACCAGGGAGGCAGAGGTTGCAGTGAGCCAAGATCGCGCCACTGCACTCCAGCCTGGGCGACACAGCCAGACTCTGTCTCAAAACAACAACAAAAAACAAACAAAAAACAACAACAACCACAACAAAAACAGATGTTCACCTCTTATTCCCTTGAAATAAGTTGTTGAAAAATCCTGTTGTTCTACACGGCGCTGCTTACCAAACAGTGTGAGAGCTGTGGGCTTGGTTTACCGCACCCAGGTTCTGATCCCATGTCTCCTTTGCCCTGGTTGGAGAAGGGATGTGAGGAGCGGAGAAGCGGTGGCCCAAACAGGACCTGCTGGCTCCCTCTTGTGGAGAACAGGGAGAAAACATGCGGGAAGAAAACGGGCTCTGCATATCGGCAAATACTATTTTACTGAAACAGCCCCAGGAAATGTGATCTGAAAAATATGGTCTGAGACAGAGTTGTATTTTGCTGTGCATTGCAAAAGGGATTGGAAGTCACTGGGTGGGGGAGTATAAATTGAATAACTAGAATACGCAGATGATTAAAAAAATTTTAGCCCATCATTTTGTTGTTGGCCCTCAGTAAACCTCTCTCCCGAGGCAATTCATAAGGAACAAACTGGCTTGGGGATCTCTTTCCCCCCTCTTTCCCGTCTCGTGGTGGGAGGAGGAACAGAATTACCCAAAGGGGTGCCGCAGCTAAGGTGTATGTTCCTGGCAGGGACAAGGCACGAGCGCCTTGGCTCACCCAACCACAGTCCGGGCAGGCCTCCAGGGTCCTGGGGCTGCCTGCGTGTGGACACCAAATACCAAAAACCAACTGAATTGTATGTTTTAAAATGATGGATTTTATGGTATGCAAATTACATCTCAATTTTAGAAAGGAAATATTTTATTGAGCAGGTTGTTAGCTTGATTTAAAAATTGCATTCAGACACATGGTACACATGGGCCTCATTTGTACTTTTGCCTCTGGGGTCCTGAAAATGTCACCAAGGAGCCTGCACATCGAGGTGTGAAATGGCAGTGGGTGCTTTGTCAACTCAGATTTTCAGGGAACCTGGAGCTTAGCAGTTGAGGTGGAGAGTGGTAGGAAATAAGGCTGGATCATAGTCAAGCCAGGTCCTGGAGGGCTTATGAAATGTGAGATGAACTCAGCCCTTATTGGAAGTGAGTGGGATGGAAGGGTCTTAGTTGTAGGTTGGCAGTGAGGAATCTTAAGCCAGATTTTGCTTTTTTTTTTTGAGACGCAGTCTCACTCTGTCACCCAGGCTGGAGTGCAGTGGTGTGATTTTGGCTCACTGCAACTTCTGCCTCCTGGATTCAAGTGATTCTCCTGCCTCAGCCTCCTGAGTAGCTGCGACTACAGGTGCGCACCACCACAGCTGGCTAATTTTTGTGGTTTTAGTAGAGTCGGGGTTTCACCATATTAAGCCAGGCTGGTCTTGAACTCCTGACTTCGTGATCTGCCCATCTCGGCCTCCCAAAGTGCTGGGATTACAGACGTGAGCCACCACGCCTGGCTGATTTTGCATTTTCAAATAAACAGCCATACCTTTTTACTTTCCACTCTAGCAGCTGGTGGGGAGGACAGATCTGAGAGGGACAGTTCTGGAGCCATCGAGGGCAGTCGGCTGCTGCATTCATCTAGGAGAGAGGTGGGCTAGGCCTGAACCCTAAGGCAGTGACAGTAGAAATAAGGCAGAGGAGAGGGCAGGTCATGGAAATGCTTAGCCATAAACTCAGAGGTATGGGGTAGTGGTGGAGTGTGTGGAAGAGAAGGCGGGGTAAGAGTCAAGGGTGACTTATCATTGTGGGTAGTGGTGGCAAAAGTGGGCAGGCTTGGGGCATGTGGAGGGAGAGGACCTTTTGACTGAGAAAATGACCAGTGGGTGTTAGATAAGAAGAGGTCGAGCCCGGAGGCTGGGGTGTGGAGTCTTCATCATATCCTACTCAACCACAAGTTGGGTGAAGAGGAACTCTCATGGTGCTTGAGGGGAAGTATGAGGTTGGTCCCTTGGGAAACACCAGCATCATCTAGAGCAAGAAGTGGGAGAGCCAGCCTGCCACAGAGTGGTCTAAGAAGGGCGTGGTCAGTGGCACCAGATGCCATAAGACCATCAAGGATGATCAGGAGGTATAAGCCCTGGATTTAGTGACGATGATGATAAGTGCCTTTTGCCAGCTGGTACATTTCAGCGGGATGTTGCATGAAACAGCCAGGTCTCAGTGGGTGAGGAACAAGTGTGAGGCCAGGAAGTGGAGGCAGAGAGTGCAGTCAACTGCAAAGGGCATGACTCCGAGCAGCAGAAGGATGGGTCGAGGGAGGGCTTTTGTTTTTTAAAAAGATCAGAAAGCACCTGCAGGATTCAAACCCCAGCACAGGCGTTAGAGAGATGGAAAGTCTGGCATGAGGAAGTAACCACTTGAGCCAAAGCTGACCCAAGAGAGGGCTTCATCTAAGGGAGAAGAGGAGGTGGTTACATCATTGCCTTTTTTTTATTTATTCGCTTTTTTTTTTTTTTTTTTGAGACGGAGTCTTGCTGTGTTGCCCAGGCTGGAGTGTAGTGGCACAATCTCGGCTCACTGCAACCTCTGCTTCCCTCCTAAACCTCTCAAGTAGCTGGGATTAAAAGCATGCACCACCACGCCCAGCTAATTTTTGTTGTTTCAGTACAGACAGGGTTTCACCATGTTGGCCAGGCTGGTCTTGAACTCTTGACCTTAAGTGACCCACCTGCCTCGGCGCCTCAAAGTGCTGGGATTACAGGCATGAGCCACCGTGCCAGGTCTTATTTGCTATTTTTAATAAAAATGTTAATGTACGTGGTAAAAAAATCAAACACTACAGCAAATGTATAACATGAAAAGTAAAATTCCGTACTTTTCAGACTCCCTCGTCTCTCCCTGTCCAAAGGTAACAGTTATGATCAATTTCTTATATATTCATCCAGAAAAAATTTTCTACATATGGAATTCTCTTTAAAGATGAGAGAGATTTGGCTGACTTTAAATACTGATGGAAAAGAGCTATATAGAGAAAATGGTGAAGACAGACAGAAGGCTGATGGGAGAGAACTGGTAGCCAGCTCACTCCCGGGGGTGGGGAAGGAACCCAGGGGAGGGGAGAGAAGAGGACTGGCTTGGTGGTGGAAATGCAGGTTTTTGCTGGGACTGGAGGGAAGGGCAGGGAGCAGGGATGGTAGAAGTGAGGTCAAAGTGTGCAAAACCATGATTTATGATGTCAGCGGTGGGGTGATTCAGGAAGATGGTGTAGGTGTGGCTGAGGCCATGAACATGGGTGGATGGAGTGGAGGTGAAAGTCATGGTGGTTGGGGATCTTTGAGCCTGGGATGTTGGATGAGTTCTTCATGTGGATATTAAAATCTCTTAAGACGATGGTGGGTGCCAAAGTTCTCAATGGAGGTAAAGCATAGTCTGGAAAGAGGAATGTCAGAAGAGAAAAAGCCAAGGGTGGAAGCTAACGTCCTGGAAGCAACTGGGAGCAGGAAGCATATCTTCTCTGTCTTCTTGCCTTGGGTCCTGGGCATGTGGGACAATAAGCAGCTTCTCCTTGCGGAATCAGGAGGTGGATGGTGCATTCAGCAGAAAGGCTGAGAAGCAGAGGGGGTTGTCTTCACGGGAATAAGGTCTCCAGGGTGTTCCAGGTGGGGGAAGGGCCTTGGGGAAGTGGGGTGGCTATCAGTGGCCCAAGGAACCAGCTGGGGGAGGCAGCCAGCAGGAAGTAGAAGACGTGGGATGGGGTGGATAGGATGTGTGGGAGGACTATGGATGAAGTAATGGGCCTCAGTGCTCCCATCTTTGACGCCTATAGTTTTGGCAGCTGCTGAGCTCTCTCGGCCAGGTGGCATGACAGTCACCCCAGAGCCCATGGGTGGAAGCAGTTGCATCTGGTTTGAATAAGGGTTGGGTGTTGCAATCGTTTGCTAGGGCTGCCAATAACAAGGTACCACAGACCGAGGGGCTTCAGCAGGAGAAATTTGTTGTCTCACAGTTCTGGAGCTAGGAGTCAAATCAAGGTGCTTGTCAGGTCGGTTCCTTTTGAGGACCACGAGGGACAGATCTGTTCCAGGCCTCTCTTCTCGGCTCATAGATGGCCATCTTCTCCCTATGTCTCCTGTCTCCTCCCCTCCCCTCCTTTTCCCTCCGCTTCCTTCCTCTCCTCCTCTTCTCTTTTATCTTCTTTTCTAGACAGAGTCTCACTCTGCCCCCCAGGCTGGAGTGCAGTGGTGCAATCACGTTTCACTGCACCCTCAACCCCCTGGGCTCAGTTGATCCTCCCTCTTCAGCCTCCCTAGTAGGTGGGACTACAGGCACTTGTCACCATGTCAGGCTAATTTTTGTAATTTTTGTAGAGATGCAGTTTTGCCATGTTGCCCAGGCTAGTCTCCAGCTCCCGGGCTCAAGCCTTGGCTTCCCACAGTGCTGGCATTACAGACATGAGCCACTGTGCTTGGGCCCTACTATGTCTTTTCATATCATTTCCCCTTTATATTAATACATGTCTGTCTCCCAATTTCCCGCTTTTATAAGGACACCAGTCAGATTAGATTCAGGCTCACCCTAGTGACCTCATTTTGACTTAATTACCTCTGTAAAGACCCTATCTCTCTGAATAATAGTACATTCTGAGCTGTTGGAGGTAGGATTTCAACATATGAATTTTGGGGGAGGGGTGCACAATTCAGCCCATGGCAGGTGTCCTTGGGCAAGATACATAATCATTCTTAGCTCCAGCTGCCCTGGTTATTAACTGGTGATCATAGCAGCCTTAACCCACTGCATTGTTGTAAGGATGAAATAAGAACAGTGCCTGGCACATTTTAAGTGTTTGATACAAATTATCATCATCATCATTGTCATCATCATTATCATCATCATCATCACCATCTGGACCTTCTCCCTGGGTTTGGAGACTAGTGAACAGCAAAGGCAGTGAGCTTCTCTATCATCCTCCTGAGCTCATCATCTCAGGTTGGGAGCTCACAGAGAGACCCAGCTCAGGTCTATAGGGAACAGCTGCAGGCAAAGCTAATTTTCTCCATCATTTGCATGCAGATGAAATTAGCTTTAAAATGAGCATCAGGTTCAGCTTGAAATCACAAAAAGACAATATACTGCCTGAGTGGGTAGCAAAAAGGAGAGGGGCAATCCTAACACTTTCTTTTACTTTTTATGGGGGGAGGAGAAAAGAGGGAGTGTTGGCTTTGTTATCTGTATGTAAATCACAGAGCTTTAGGTACTGCTGGTGGGGAAGGTTGTTTCTTTTGTCTTGTCACCCTGAAACATTGTCTTACTACCTGTGCCTCCAGGAGGTATTATGTAACCCACCCCAAACCAGAGGTCTGGCGTGATTTCAGAATTTGTGAGAAAGGCAGATTCTCTTGGCGGTATCTGGAGCCGACTTCTGTAGTGCTGTGAACCCTCTGGAAAAGGGTTTTGGAAACCTAGGAAGCCCAGAATCTTCCTGCAGATTGATAGGAATTCCTTATACTGATTGTTCTCAAATGGAGTCCCTTGAATCAGGTTGATATGAATTCCTTATACTAATTGTTCTCAAAATGTAGTCCTTGAATCAGCAACATCAGCATCACCGGTGGACTGTTGAAAATAAAAATTCTTGGGCTCTACCTTAGACCTCACGTTATGGTTTGAATGTATCGTCTCCAAAAATCAGGTGTTGAAACTTAATGGACAATGTGATGGTGTTAAGAGGTGGAGCCTGTAAGAGGTGATTAGGCCACGAGGGTCCTCCCTCATAGAGGACTTCGTGCTGGTTCGCCCTTCTGCCTTCCACTGTGTGAGGACATAGCATTCCTTCCCTCTGGAGGATGCAGCAACAAGGCACCATCTTGGAAACAGACAGCGTCTCTCATCTGGCAGTTGAACCTGTTGGTGCCTAAATCTTGGACTTTTCAGCTTCCGGAACTGGGATGAAAGTAAGAGAAAGTAAGTTTCAGTTCTTTACAAATCACTTTCAGGTATTTTAGTTAAAGCAACACAAAATGGACTAAGACACTCGCTGAACCAGAAAACTGGGTATAGGGCTTGGCTATGTGTTTGAAAAAGCTCATGCTAAGGTTTGAGAAGTGCCATATTATATATATTATACTCTCCCCACCCCCTTTGGGTACAAGCATTTAAGCATTTATAAATTTCATTCATAAATCTCATGTTGTTCACTAGAACATCATGAACCTAACATTGTGAGTGCTTCCTGGGCCTCTGAGTAAGAACGGTTCCTTTGATCCTATATAGGGATGGTCAGGCCTCTGCAGTGCCTCTGTAGCTGTGCGGCTGTGCCAGGATGGCTCTTGGCTTGGGGTGGGGGGTTCAGGCATCTCAGAGCTAGTGTGGAATGGTGCAAAGCACTGGGTGGCGTTTGCTGGGCCCATTCTAGTCCTGCCTCTTTAGCTAACTAGCTGCATGACAACTTGAAAGCCAGCAACACAGTCAACGTATTTATTGGCATCTTGACTATAGAAAGCATCGTCATCAAGTTATGAATGACACAATCAGGGAGGAGGGGACAGAAATATGCTGGATGACAGAAATCAGAATAAACAAAAGTTTAATTTATAGGTTCAACATAGCAAGATGGAATTTTACTGGGATAAGTGTCAGGTCCTAAACATAGTTCTGCTAATACCTAGCTGTATCAGGAAGGGATGAAAGAGATTTGTCAAGAGAAATATTTGTGCAACATGTTTTTGGGTTTTTATTGTGATTAGATAAACATACCATAAAATTTATGATTTCCTATTTTTATTTTTTAAATTTTTATGTTATTATTTGTTTGTTTGTTTATTTATTTATTTATTTTGAGATGGAGTCTCACTCTGTTGCCCAGGCTGGAGTGCAGTGGCATGATCTCGGCTCACTGCAAGCTCCGCCTCCTGTGTTCATGCCATTCTCCTGCCTAAGCCTCCCAAGTAGCTGGGACTACAGGTGCCCTCCACCATGCCCAGCTAAGTTTTTGTATTTTTGGTAGAGACGGGGTTTCACCATGTTAGCCAGGATGGTCTCCATCTGCTGACCTTGTGATCCGCCCACCTCGGCCTCCCAAAGTGCTGGGATTACAGGTGTGAGCCACCACGCCCAGCCGTTTATTTTTATTTTTTGAGACAGAGTCCCACTCTCTCACCCAGGCTAGAGTGCAGTGGCACGATCTTGGCTCACTGCAGCCTCCACTTCCCGTGTTCAAGAGATTCTCCTGCCTCAGCCTCTCAAGTAGCTGGGATTACAGGTGCCTACCATCACACCCAAGTAATTTTTGTATTTTTAGTAGAGGTGGGGTTTTGCCATGTTGGCCAGGCTGGTCTTGAACTCCTGACCTCAAATGATCCACCCACCTTGGCCTCCCAAAGTGCTGGGATTACGCCTGGCCCCATTTCCCATTTTTAAATGTACAATTCAATGGCATTAATTACATGACACTGTTGTGCAACATCAACACTATCTATTCTGAAATGCATGTATTTTAAAAGTGAGTCTAGGCCGGGTGCGGTGGCTCATGCCTGTAATCCCAGCACCTTGGGAGGCCGAGGCGGGCGGATCACGAGGCCAAGAGATCGGGACCATCCTGGCTGAGGCAGGAGAATTGCTTGAACCTGGCCAGGTGGAGGTTGCAGTGAGCAGAGATCGTGCCACTGCACTCTAGCCTGGCGACAGATTGAGACTCCGTCTCAAAAAAAAAAAAAAAAGTGAGTCTACAGAAAGCTCAATGTGTACCAAACACTCATTCTACCTATTCACTTAATTAAGAGTCATTTATTGGCCAGGAGTGGTGGGAGGCCGAGGCGGGTGGATCACAAGGTCAGGAGTTCAAGACCAGCCTGGCCAAGATGGTGAAACCCCGTCTTTACTAAAAATACAAAAATTAGCCAGGCATGGTGGCAGGCACCTGTAATTTCAGCTACTCGGGAGGCTGAGGCAGGAGAATTGCTTGAATCCCGGGGGTGGGGAGGTTGCAGCGAGCAGAGATCATGCCACTGCACTCCAGCCTGGGTGACAGAGTGAGAATCATTTACTGAGCATCTTCCATACACTAGAGGGTAGGGTTGGTAAAATGGATTAAAAGAAAAAAGAATGCCATGAGGCTACCCAAACTGTTAGTAGACTCTTAGGTTTTATATACAGAACTATAGCATCTGGCGAATGGGAGTTGATAGAACTTCAGTATTCACTGATTGAGCAATGTGTTGAGTCCTTAAGCACCGCATTTTAAAAGATGGCTGCGACTATACTGAATGGTGATGAGGCGTATGAGCAATGGAACCAGGGACATTTGGGTTAGAAAACAGAAACTCAGGGAAGGTGTCAGTGCAGTTTTTAGTTATCTCAAGGTTTCATCCCGTGGAAGAGAGAAAACTTGGTGCTTTGTTATGTTCAGTTCCCGGGGATATATGTTATGTAACAGGGGAATGGATTTGAGATCAGTGCAAGGGAAAACCTATCAGTCTCCCCTGCTCAAGGCCCAGGAGACATTTAAGCTTTAAATAGATATGTATATATATAGTAACAATTCATACTATGTAGTGTGTGTGTGTATATATACATGGTGTGTGTATTGTGTATATAGAATAAATTGTATATATTGCATATATATTGTATATATACATTCTATATATATGTCAATAAATTGTATGGTTTCCCCACCTGTGGGCCTGACAGGGCAGGGGTGAGGGTGGAGAGCTGTGGAATGTTGTATTAACCACACTTAGCCCTAAGAAGCAAACTGGTACATCTGTTTGTTTTGGAAGTGGGGAAATAGAATTAAAGCCACGGAGGATAATCTTCATACTTGATTACTTTCTTTTTTAGTGCTCTCTCCTCCCTCTCTGCCTCCCTGTTGTGGATTTGGGACCTTGAAGACTGTCTTTAAAACGGCCGCTGCTTTCAGGCAGCTGCTGTCTTGGCTCCTCCTGCCTACTTAGGTCTTCCCTTCTCAGGGAGCAGGAGCCTGAGGTCCCACCAGCACCAGGGCTGGGCCACAGCCAGCTTAGCCATGGTGGAAAATACGGCCTTTTCAGGACATATATGCCTGAGCAATTTAAGAGAATACACATACACACACACACACACACACACACACACACACACACACACACACGTTGTATTAGTCCATTCTCACACTGCTATAAAGAACTACCTGAGACTGGGTAATTTATAAAGAAAAGAGGTTTAATTGGCTCATGGTTTTGCAGGCTGTACAGGAAGCATCACTGGGGAGGCCTCAGGAAACTTACAATCATGGCAGAAGGTGAAGGGAAAGCAGGTACATCTTACATGGCTGGAGCAGAAGGAAGAGAGAGAGGAGTAAGGTACCACACACTTTTAAACAACCAGATCTCATGAGAACTCACTCACTATCATGAGAACAGCAAGGGGGAAGTCTGCCTCCATGATCCAATCACCTCCCACCAGGCCTCACCTCCAACACTGGAGATCATAATTCGACATGAGATTTGGGCGGGGGCACAAATCCAAACCATATCACACATAGTGTGAAGAGCAAACACTTCTGAAATTAGAGGAAAATGTGTAAGAACTTGTCAGTCACTAGTCCCTACATAGTAATCCTAAGAAACTGAAAACAAGAGGACTTACCTTGAAATGACAGTTTCCACTTAAAAGCTCAAAGAACATTAAAAGCATCAATCAACGAACATTTATTGAACATTCTAGGTAATCCTTAAAATCCTTGCAGAGTGACTACCCAGGAGCTTTTACCCAAGTTCACTAAAAAAATTCAAAGGGCTCCCTCCACCCTAGAATGCCTCTGGCCTGGAGGCTGCTTTCTATTTTTGCAGCATGAGTGGATTATCTGGGTTACTGTGGTGACCTTCTGTGGTCCCCACACAGCTCTCTTCCCGCTGGTGTAACTGGGCCAAGGTGGCAGCCAATGCCTGGGTAAGGTGTGGGCAATAGGCCAGACTGGGATGCTCTGCAGAGCTCCTGGGCATTTGCCTGGTGGCTGGGGAGTAAGTTCAAAAAGGAGCAGGCAGTCATGAGTATGACTTCCACTTCTGATACCTATCTTTGGGAGCCACCCAGCTCACTCTGCAGCAGTGACCCAGGCATGGATAGTGTGACTGCCCTTCCCAGATTGAGTAACTAGATGGGGACAGGTAGTTCAAGCTGGCACCTTGCTTATTCCTAAGGTAGGGTTATAGCTGGGTCATTTCCCGAAAGCTACTGGAAAGTATATTCTGTAAGAATTATGTTGTCTGGGACTGGCACGGTGGCTCACGCCTGTAATCCCAGCACTTTGGGAGGCCGAGGTGGGCAGATCACGAGGTCAGGAGATCGAGACCATCCTGGCTAACACGGTGAAACCCCGTCTCTACTAAAAACACAAAAAATGGCCGGGCGCCGTGGCTCACGCCTGTAATCCCAGCACTTTGGGAGGCCGAGGCGGGCGGATCACGAGGTCAGGAGATCGAGACCATCCTGGCTAACACAGTGAAACCCCGTCTCTACTAAAAATACAAAAAAATTAGCCGGGCGAGGTGGCAGGTCCCTGTAGTCCCAGCTACAAGGGAGGCTGAGTCAGGAGAATGGCGTGAACCCCGGGGGGCGGAGCCTGCAGTGAGCCGAGATCGCGCCACTGCACTCCAGCCTGGGTGAAAGAGCGAGACTCCGTCTCGGAGGTGAGGCAGAGAACATTGAACCCGGAGGCAAGTTGCATGACCGAGAATCCACTACTCACCTGGCGAAGATGAAGAAAGAAAAAAAGAAATCTGGGCTCAATCAAGTAAGAATTTAGTTGCCTACAACATTGCTCCATTTCCTTTCCAGGTGATGGCAGCAGTGTGGGGCAGTGGGAAGGACTGAGTCGGAAGTCAGCGCTCCTGGGTTCTACTTCTGGTTCTGCTGGTCACTAGCTCTGGCCTCCCATATGTGTTTTTTGACCTCTTGGGCTTTGTTTCTCTGTTGATGGAAGAGATGCCCATCAGATGATTGCTGAAGGCCCATCCTGCTCTAAGCCCTGATGACACCTAAAGGAGTGCTGCCTAATGTCCTGACACTGACAAGTTACAAATAGCACTCCAAACCTGAGGACATAGTAAGAGCTACATTCACGGGTTTAACTGGTCTCTAAGAGCAGTTTAAATACCTGGGTAACCAGTCCCCATTACCCTCCCCAGTTACACCCTCTGATGGTTCCATTTACTTCTTTTCAGAGACACTGACTCAGAAAGTGGGGGGCTTCAGGATGAGAACACCCCATCCCATAAGGGAGACCCCTCTGCTGTCCCTGGGCTCCCAACACCACTGAGCCTGGCCATCAATGTCATCAACATCAGGCCCTGTTTCTCTGGGGTGCTGCTTCTCCTGCAACCTTGGCGCACTGAACGTGTGTCTGGAGGTTCTCTGGGCAGCCTCCCTTGGGTTTGCATGTGGCTCTTCCTGACCGGATTGGTGAGGATACAGGCCTGCCAGCCTCCACCAAGGCCAGTATTGGTGTTGACAGACCAACCTGCAGCCTCCTCTTTCTGGGTGGCGGAACATAGGGTCCTCAGGCAAAATCCTCTCCTATACACTCCCCTGAACTCCCCAGTAGCCTGTGCCCTCCAGTTGGGGGCACTGGGACTGCCATGGCCTCTTTATGCCCCCAGGGTATAGCCTCTGCTCAGATGCATTAGAGTAAGTCCCCAGCCCATTGCTTATGGGACCAGAGGCATCACACACAAGGGAGGCCGGCTGGGAGTGCGTATTGAGGCTATAGCCACAGTTGCGATGAACGGCCTATAAAAGGGGCTCCAGCGTTGGGAGACAGTGGAGAGTGGGGGACTGTGGAGGGCACATGCCCCGCTGCAAAGGGACAGCCATGACTTGGCTCTGGCCAAAAAGTAAACACAATGGAGCCAGAGAGCTGATTTCTCAAGAGAAGCAATGATCTGGATTTTTTTTTTTTTTTTTTAAGGTGGACTTCTTCTCTTGATCTTTAAATGCTGGCAATGATTTCAAACTTTAGAAACTGCATGGGCCAATACTGTATCGGACAAACTGAACACATCTGTGAGTCCCATTTGCTGGAGGGCCTCTGTATCTAGCCTCCTTGGCAAGGGCTGCTCGAGCCAAGAGCTGTCTTCTTGTAGACAGACAGACAGACTCACTGATTGACAGATGCTTTTGGGTCTTGTTTTCTCTGGTTGCCCAGCAGAAAGCTGATGTTCCCCACGTGACCTGAGCCAGGTCTCTGGCTAAACCCTTGGGAACTAGTGTGTGGACCAGATATGGGGTCCCTGAACTTGGACTAGATCGGAACTTGGCCAAAGTGACACCTCTGCTCCACCACCCTCTTCCTTTTCTTTGAGGCAGGATCTCACTCTGGTCCCCCCGGCTGGAGTGCAGTGCCACGATCATGGCTCACTGCAGCCTCGACTTCTGGGTTCAGGTGATCTTCCCACCTCGGCCTCCCCAGTAGCTGGGACTATGGGTCAGCAGTACCATGCCCAGCTGATTTTTTTTTTTTTTTTTCAGTAGAGACAGGATTTCACCCTGTTGCCCAGGCTGGTCTTGAGGCCGCTCTTGGGCTTCAGTGATCCACTGCCTTGGCCTCCCAAAGTGCTGGAGTTAACAGGTGTGAGCCACCGGTGCCTGGCCCGTCCTCTCCGTTTTCTTGGCCTTTGCTTTGAGTTCCTGCTGGTCCTCATGTAGACTGTTTCCTATTTCCTCATGGCAACTGGATGTTGGTAACTGATAAACCAAGATTTTCCCTTTCTTGGCTGTTTGCTTTATAATGAAGGGTTCTGAAGCCCAGAAATCACTAAAGAAGTTTATGGCTAGGGTGCAGCTTTCTGGGCTGGGCCTGTGACAGGCTGGAGCTGCTGTCCACAGGCACTGCACTTGGTCCACTGTGTGCTTCACTGGCATAGAAGGGCCTGAACCTTGCCAGGCTTTCTCCCTCCTCCTGGACGGTAGCTGAGGGCAGACTTCATCTCCGGGGACCCAGGCTCACAATCTGCCGCCTTGCTAGGGAGGCAACCAAGGCCTGCTCTCAGATCTGGTTGAACTGCTCGAACCGCTCCTTCCTTCCACGCACCCTGAGGGGAGGCCCCTGGGATGCTGGTCAGCATGAGTAAACTCACTCCCTCTCCTCGTTGGTCCAGGTGGCCACGGGCTTGTGTGGCTAGTGAACTCTGAGCTGTGAAAGATGCCCACACTGCTGTCTCTGGCAGAGCTCACTTGGCTGGAGTGGGAGGGCAGTAGACAGGGCATGAAGGAGGAAAAGAGCAGGAAAGAAGGGCAAAAAAGGGCAAAAACTTGCTTCTGTATTTCTCAGCTTCTGTGAAACTCACTTGGCTGGTATGACAATTCAGAAGAAAATTTTCAGAGGAACTTTTCACAGGGTATATTTCATTTGCCATGAAAAAACCCTCAGTTGAGTGTGTGCATGTGTGTGCTTGAGTTGCTGAAAGGAGATATTGTGTGGCTTATATTTTAGATTTCGTGAAAGGTATTTAGCCACACACTCATTATAGCATGCGGCAGCTTGAAGTTCAAGTTAGCTTGCTGTGTTGTTGGTGTTTTTGAACCAATGGGGGAATTACTATTACTCTGGGATTTTTTTTGGGTGGCAATTTAGATACAGTCCTGCTAGGAGAAGCTCTGGGAAATTTCTCTTTTGCTCAGAGTGTCCTGGGGCTGTTTTGGTTTGTTTTTGGGGTGTGGTGCCCTCTCTTCTCAGCAAATCCTTACCAAACGGCTCAGCATGACTTTTCTGATAAAGCTGAATCCCTGCGGGCTGCTTGCGCAGATGGATTTGGGCACCCCAGGGAAGGTGTTCTTTTGTTCTGCCGGCAGATGGGCGTGTTCAGTGCTGGTCTGGACATGTGATTCCGGCTGTGGTTTGGGGCTGAGGCTGTCTTAGCTCTGACTTCAGAAGATCATGAGCTTGTCCGGGTCTTGGCACAGGGTCTTGAAAGCCGTATATGGATCAAGACGTGGAGGAGAAGTGGGTTTGGGATTGGTGAGTGGGAGCTCTTCCTCACAGGGGCTCCTTTCTCGCTCGGCTTGCTCGGTTGTACTCACACCACTCTGGACTCCTGGCGAGGTCCTAAGTGGTTCATCTTCAACAAAAATGCCAGTTGAGACGCGGCAGAAAGATTTTAAAGGGGGCTGGGTTGACTCCAGGCACTGTGGTACCTTCCAGTTTCTTTTCTTTTTTTTTTTTTTTTTGAGACGGAGTCTCGCTCTGTCACCCAGGCACCCAGGCTGGAGTGCAGTGGCGCAATCTCGGCTCACTGCAAGCTCCGCCTCCCGGGTTCACGCCATTCTCCTGCCTCAGCCTCTCGGAGTAGCTGGGACTACAGGCGCCCGCCACCACGCCCGGCTAATTTTTTGTATTTTTAGTAGAGACGGGGTTTCACCGTGGTCTCGATCTCCTGACCTTGTGATCCGCCCGCCTCGGTCTCCCAAAGTGCTGGGATTACAAGCGTGAGCCACCTCGCCCGGCTCCAGTTTCTTTCCATCTGTGCCTCTGGACAGCTGGGGTCAACCCCATGTACATAGGGTCGGTGGTTGCCCAGGAATAGTGAGGCGGGTGCAGGAAAGGGGGTGCTAGACTTCACGATTTAGCTGAATTTTAAATGTTAACTAATTTAGATTTGAATAGCCATATGTGTCTAGTGGCTATTAGAGAGCGCAGTTCTAGAGGCTCCTCGTAGGTGGGGTTCCACGAACAGGAATGTGTGATAGCGTGTTGACTGTGAGTCATGCTTCCCAGGTAACATCATAACCAGAGAGAGGGAGCCTTGGCCCGGCGCGGTGGCTCATGCCTGTAATCCCAGCACTTTGGGAGGCCGAGGCGGGCGGATCACGAGGTCAGGAGATTGAGACCATCCTGGCTAACACGGTGAAACCCCGTCTCTACTAAAAATACAAAAAAAAATTAGCCAGGCGTGGTGGCGGGCGCCTGTAGTCCCAGCTACTCGGAGAGGCTGAGGCAGGAGAATGGCGTGAACCCGGGAGGCGGAGCTTGCAGTGAGCCGAGATCGCGCCACTGCACTCCAGCCTGGGCGACAGAGCGAGACTCCGTCTCAAGAAAAAAACAAAACAAAACAAAAAAACAACAAAAAAGAGAGGGAGCCTCCAGAAGGCTCTTAAAGAGTGGCTTTGGGGGTGGGATTTGCAGACACCCTGATGGGCATTTTTTTCTTTCTTTTGGTGGTAGATGGGGACTTTCGGCAACCCCCAGGTCACGATTCTTCAGCACACAGCTCTCACATGGTGACGTGTTCCTGGGATATGGGGATAACTCCTGTGGAGTCATCCAATATTCTACAGAACTCTGGGACAGTCCTAGTGCAATATGTTTTGTCTTAGAATGAAGAGTTTGGGGGTTGGGAGTGGGAATGGAGATAAGAAGGTTTTCCTTTTCATTTATAGCCTCCACTATGGCTTAAAATTTTGATTGCTTACCTGTGTAACTTTTATCTGAAAAAAATACAAAAGTACATAAAATTATTATAGGCCTCTTCTCTCTCTCTTTTTTTGTTTTTCCAGCTTTTATTTTAGACTCAAGGGTTACATGTATGGGTTGGTTACATGGGTAAGTTACGTGGTCACAGATAATTTTGTCACCCAGGTAATCAGTATAATACTTGATAGGTAGTTCTTCAATCCTCACCGTCCTTCCACCCTCCACCCTCAAATAGGCCCCTGTGTCTATTGCTCCCTTTTTTTTTGTTGTTGCTCCTTTTTTTTTTTTTTTTGAGACAGAGTTTCACTCTTGTTTCCCTGAAGAGTGCAATGGTGAGATCTCGGCTCACCGCAACCTCTGCCTCCCAGGTTCAAGTGATTCTCCTGCCTCAGCCTCCTGAGTAGCTGGGATTACAGGCATGTGCCACCACACCTGGCTAATTTTGTATTTTTAGTGGAGATGGGGTTTCTCCATGTTGGTCAGGCTGGTCTCGAACTTCCGACCTCAGGTGATCTGCCTGCCTTGGCTTCCCAAGGTGCTGGGATTACAGGCATGAGCCACCGTGCCTGGCCTTATTGCTCCTTCCTTTGTGTCCATGTGTGCTTGATGTTTAGCTCCCACTTGTGTGTGAGAACATGTGGCATTTGGTTTTCTGTTCCTATGTTAATTTGCTTAGGATAATGGCCTGCAGCTCCACCCATGTGCTGCAAAGGCCATGATCTCATTTTTTAAAAAATAGCCATATAGCATTCCACGGTGTGTATGTACCACATTCTTTTAATCCAGCCTACCATTGATGGGCATTTATGTTGATTTCATGTCTTTGCTATTGTGAATAGTGCTGTAATGAACATACATGTACTTGTGTCTTTATGGTAGAACCATTTATATTCCTTTGGGTGTATACCCAGTAATGAGATTGCTGGATCAAATGATAGTTCTATTTTAAGTTCTTTGAGAAATCTCCAGACTGCTTTTCACAGTGGCTGAACTAATTTACATTCCCACCAGCAGTGTATAAGCATTCCTTTTTCTCTGCAACCTTGCCAGCATCTGTTATTTTTTGACTTTTTACTAATAGCCATTCAACTGGTGTGAGATAGTATCTCACTGTGGTTTTGATTTGCGTTTCTCTCGTGATTAGTGATATTGAGCATTTTTTCTTATATACTTGTTGGCTGCGTGTCTTTTTATGAGAAGTATCTGTTCATGTCCATTTTTTAATGGGGTTGATTTTTGCCTATTTATTTGAGTTCCTTATAGATTCTTGATATTAGACCTTTGTCAAATGTATAGTTTGCAAATATTTCTCCCATTCTGTAGGTTGTCTGTTTACTCTGTTGACAGTTTATTTATTTATTTTTTTTGAAACAGAGTTTTGCTCTTTCACCCAGGCTGGAGTGAAATGGCACAATCTCTGCTCACTGCAATCTCCACCTCCCGGGTTCAAGCGATTTTCCTGCCTCAGCCTCCTGAGTAGCTGAGGTTACAGGCGCCTGCCACCATGCGTGGCTAATTTTGTATTTTTGGTAGAGACAGGGTTACACCATGTTGGCCAGGCTGGTCTCAAACTCCTGACCTCAGGTGATCCACCCTCCTCGGCCTCCCAAAGTTCTGGAATTACAGGCGAGAGCCACTGTGCCCGGTGATTCATTCTTTCTTTTCTTTCTTTTTTCTTTCTCTCTCTTTTCTTTCTTTCTTTTCTTTCCCTCCTTCCCTTTCTTTTCTTTCTTTTTTCCTTTCTTTTCTCTCTCTCTCTCTCTCCTATTGAGATGGTGTCTCGCTCTGTTGCCCAGGCTGGAGTGCAGTGGTGCGATCTCTGCCCACTGCAACCTTCGCCTCCTGGGTTCAAGCGATTCTCTTGCCTCAACTTCCTGATTAGCTGGGATTACAGGCAGGCACCCCATGCCTGGCCAATTTTTGTATTTTTAGTAGAGATGGGGGTTTCACAATGTTGGTCAGGCTGGTCTTGAACTCCTGACCCTGTGATCCACCCGCCTCGGCTTCCCAAGGTGCTGGGATTACAGGTGTGAGCCACTGTGCCCGGCTGATAGTTTCTTTTGCTTTTCAGAGACTTTTTAGTTTAATTAGGTCCCACTTGTCAATTTTTTTTTGTTGTTGTTACCGCTTTTGGAGTCTTCATAATGAAGTCTTTGCCTGGGTCAATGTCCAGAATGTTATTTTCTAGATTTTCTTCCTGGGTTTTTATAGTTTTAAGTTTTACATTTAAGTCTTTAATCCATCTTGAGTTGATTTTTGTATATGGTGTAAGGAAAGGGTCCAGTTTCAATCTTCTGCATATGGCCAGCCAGTTATCCCAGCACTATTTATTGAATAGAGAGACCTTTTCCTGTTCCTTGTTTTTGTCAGTTTCGTCAAAGATCTGATAGTTGTAGATGTATGGCTTTATTTCTGTGTTCTCTAACTCTTCCATTGGTCTGTGTGTTTTTGTATCAGTACCATGCGGTTTTGGTTACTGTATCCTTATAGCACAATTTAAAGTTGGGTAGTGTGATGCCTCCAGCTATGTTCATTTTGCTTAGGATTGTTTTGGCTATTCAGGCCCTTTTTTGGTTCCAAATGAATTTTAGAATATTTCTTTTTCTAATTCTGTGAAAAATGTCATTGGTAGTTTGATAGGAATATCACTGAATCTCTAGATAGCTTTGGACAGTATGTCTATTTTAACAATATTGATTCTTCCCATTCATGAACATGGAATGTTTTTCCATTTGTTTGTGTTGTCTCTGAGTTTTTTCAGCAGTGTTTTATAATTCTCCCTGTAGAAATCTTTCACCTCTCTGGTTAGCTATATTCCTAGGTACTTTATTTTTGTGTGTGGCTATTGTGAATGGGATTGCAGTCTTGATTTGGCTCTCAGCTTGGATGCTACTGGTGTATAGAAGTGCTACTGATTTTTGTACATTAATTTTGTATCCTGAAACTTTGCTGAAATTGTTTATCAGATCAAGGAATCTTTGGGCAGAGACTACGGGGTTTTCAAGGTATAGAATCGAATTGTCTGGGCCAGGTGCAGTGGCTCATGCCTGTAATCCCAGCACTTTGGAAGGCTGAGGCAGGTGGATCACCTGAGGTTAGCAGTTCAAGACCAGCCTGGCCAACATGGTGAAACTCCATCACTACTAAAAATAGAAAAATATTAGCTGGGCATGGTGGTGCATGCCTATAATCCCAGCTACTTGGGAGGCCGAGGCAGGAGAATTGCTTGAACCTGGGAGGCGGAGGTTGCAGTGAGCTGAGATCACACCATTGCACAGCCTGGGCAATGAAAGTAAAATTCTGTCTCTTAAAAAAAAAGAAAAAAAAAAAAAGAAAAGAAAAAAATCATATTGTCTGCAAAGAGAGAGAGTTTTTCTTCCTCTTTCCCTATTTGGATTAGGCCTTTTTTTTTTTTTTTCTTTTTTTTTTCCAAACAGAGTCTCGCTCTCTTATCCAGGCTGGTGTGCAGTGGTGCGATCTTGGCTCACTGCAACCTCTGCCTCCTGGGTTCAAGCGATTGTCCTGCCTCAGCCTCCTGAGTAGCTGGGATTACAGGCACCCACCACCATGACTGGCTAATTTTTGTATTTTTAATAGAGACAGGGGTTTCTTCATGTTGGTCAGGCTGGTCTCGAACTCCTTACCTCAGGTCATCCGCCTGCCTTGGCCTCCCAAAGTGCTGGGATTACAGGTGTGAGGCACCACTCCTGGCCAAGAGGTACGATTTTTGCAAAAAAACAACAACAACAACAACAAAAAAAACAAACAAGAACATGTCCTGGCTAAAAAAAACCTAAAGAAATAAATAATAAAAATAATTTTTAAAAGTTTTTTTTTTTTTTTTCTTAAAGTAACCAATTTGCTCCATAGTTACTGTGTGAGAGATCTTTAGAATTGTGGATGGCTGGGAAACTACTCATTTGCCACTCATCAAGTAGATTGGTTTTGCTTTTGATTTCTTGGTGATTTCTTGAAAAGTGTATCTGCCCTCCCCCCAGCCCCGCCCCACAAATTCATATGTTGAAGCCCTCAATGGCCCAGAACTTCAGAATGTGACTGTAGATTGTATTTGGAGATAGGGCCTTTAAAGAAGTCATCAAGTTAAAACAGAGTCTTTAGGGTGGGCCCTAATTCAGTATTACTGGTATCTTTATAAGAAGTGGGGATTAGGACCCAGCCAACACGGGCTGAAGGACAGCAATGTGAGGACACAGTGAAAAGGTGGCTATCTGCAAGACCGGGCATGGTGGCTCACACCTGGAATCCCAGCACTTTGGGAGGCCGAGGTGGGAGGATTGCTTGAGACCAGCCTGTGCGACGTGGTGAAACCCTGTCTCTACAAAACAATACAAAAAATTAGCCAGGCATGGTGGCGCGCACCTATAATCTCAGGCTGAGGTAGGAGAATTGCTTGAATCCAGGAGGTGGAGGTTGCAGTGAGCTGAGATCCAGCCACTGCACCCCAGTCTGGGCAACAGAGAAGAAAGACCCTGTCTCAAAAAAAAAAAAAAAAAAAAAGAGAGAGAGAGAGAAAAGAAAAAGATGGCCATTTGCAAACCAAGAAGAAAGGCCTCAAGAGAAAATAACTCTCCAACAAAACACTTTGGGCTTCTGTTAAGCCCCCAAGTTTGTTATGGCAGCCCTAGCAAACTAATACATTTGGGTTTTGTGTGACTTGCTTCATTCAGGCCAAAGGTAAATTGAGGAATATGTATTTTTTTTTTATTGGACATTTGCTTGGATCCAAAATATGGCAAAATCAAGTCTGTTTTTCTAGTGGGAACTTAGCCATTGACTACTTGAGGACTGTTTCTCTTCAAACCTTTGGGGACAGCGACATCTAGTGGTAGTTTCTTTTATATACCCTTTTCAGTTCTCTTTTGGTCGTACATTACAATCACTTGAGGGGATGGGAAAAACAAAACAAAACAAAAGGCGGGGCGCAGTGGCTCAAGCCTGTAATCTTAGCACTTTGGGAGGCCGAGGCGGATGGATTGCCTGAGCTCAGGAGATCCAGACTGGGCAACACAGTGAAACCCTGTCTCTACTTAAAACAAACAAACAAACAAAAAACAAAACAAAAAATTAGCCGGGCATGCGCCTGTAATCCCAGCTACTCGGGAGGCTGAGGCAGGAGAATCGCTTGAACCAGGGAGGCGGAGGTTGCAGTGAGCCAAGATCGCGCCACTGCACTCCAGCCTGGGTGACAGAACGAGACGCTGTGTCAAAAAAAAAAGAAGCCAATGCCTAGGCTTTACCTAGCCAATTATGCCAGAATCTCTGGGAATGGGACCCAGTCATCAGTATTTAAAAGGGCTTGTTACATTAGTCCAAAGTGTACCCAAGGTTGAGAAGCACAGATTCTTAATGAAAGCAACTCTGGATTGTAAAAATATGAGCTCATATTATGTTGCGATTTCTCACAATATGAAAAAGTTTGTTAACTTCTGTACTTATTGTCCCTCTGCCTCCAAAGAAGGTAAAATACATGAGGGAGGGAGCACGGTCTGGTTAGCGTTTGGATGCCAAGAGCCTGGAACGGTGCTGCACAGTCTGGGCTCATAATAGCTTTTGTGAAATGACTGAATGAAAAATAGAGCGTGGGGCCAGGCGCCCAGTGGCTCACGCCTGTAATCCCAGCACTTTGGGAGGCCAAGTTGGGAGGATCACCTGACGTCGGGAGTTCGAGACCAGCCTGGCCAATGTGGTTAAACCCCGTTTCTACTAAAAATACAAAAATTAGTTGGGCGTGGTGGTGGGCACCCATAATCCCAGCTACTTGGGAGGCTGAGGCAGGAGAATCGCTTGAACCCGGGAGGCAGAGGTTGTAGTGAGCCGAGATCGTGCCATTGCACTCCAGCCTGGGCAACAAGAGCGAAAAACTCTGTCTCAAAAAAAAAAAAAAAAAAAGAAAAAAAATAGAGCATGCTGTCAGGTTGTATTAATCTGGAATATGACTGTCATGTGAAACAGCAGTCTCACTGTGAAGTTTAGGACATGTTATATTTGGTTCAATTGAAAGTAACTTATGGAATCTTATGGGATTCCAAATGTCTGAAACAGACGTTTCTTGGTCTGCCATACAACTTTGGTTGACTTCTTGGCATCTTTATGCCTCTGATCCTAGGAGAGGATTTTCTGAGTTTCAATATAGCAGCAGGTTCTCAATGTCTACTAAGTGTTCTAGTTAAAAAGAAATGTTAAACTATTAGCTTTTCTTCTGTGCTTTTCTCCCCATTGTCTTGAGGCTTAGAAAGTTCTATATTATTACAAAACCAGTGAAATATACACTTACAGCATTTCTAGTTTTAAAACTTCTTTTGTATATTTTATGGCTTAAAATAACTGGGATTAAATTTTCCGCGTATGGTGCATAGTGAGTATTGAACTTTCTATTCTTTTCTTAACCCTGGGAGTCCATCTTCCCCACATGACTTGCGGATACTCCATGACTTTCCTGATTTGTGATGCACACTTTTTCCCGCAGTAAGCCTTTTTATATACTAATGTGAGAGGTGTTAGAATGAGACTTTTCCTGGCAAGGTGTGTGGGAGACAATTCCTCATTTGCAGACTCTCAAGGGAAATCTCTGGGGAACCGCTCCCTGACTCTTGGACATCCTTAGAGAGGAGAGAAAGAAAAAGAACAAGACTTGGTGAAGAGGTTTCTTTGGAGAGAGTTGTTGCTGTGCTCTGGGCCCCCAACTTCCCTTTTCAGGGAGGTGTGGGAAGTGCTCATTCTAACTCCAGGCTTGACACCACCGGGAGAATTTCGAAAAGTGGTTTCCACGGGAAAGACATGGAGCAGCCAGCTTGGGCGACAGAGTGAGACTTCGTCTCAAAAAAAAAAAGTATGTGCCAAATATTATATTGACAGGACATCCTTATTTTGAAGTCAAGACGGTGTTTGGGATTTACAGTGACCTGTGAATTGTCTCTGACCTAGAAGTAGGCAAAAAAAAACAAAAAAAAACTGATGACATTTTCACCTGAGGAATAGGCTGATATCTTTGTAAGTAAAAATGAAAGGGTTGAGAGAGAGAGCAAATGAGCTGTTTTGGTCACTATAATCAGGCATCTTGCTTATTCCATGTACTGATTGCATTAGGACTGCTTTCAGGGCTCCTCTCATCATCAGCGTTCCCTCTCCAAATGCTCTAGATGTGGTCTGTCTTAATAGCTGAATGGTTGAATAGTTGAATGGTTGAAAATAACAGACCCCTCCTTAAAGCAGGTTAAACAGGAAAGAGAATTTACTGTAAGGTTACATAGGTGGCTATAAGAGTAGGCATTCAATTTTTTGTTTTGTTTTTGTTTTTTTTTTTTTAGATGGAGTCTCACTCTGTTGTCCAGGCTGGAGTGCAGTGGTGCAATCTCAGCTCACTGCAACATCCGCCTCCTGGATTCAAGCATTTCTCCTACTTTAGCCTCCCGAGTAGCTGGGATTACAGGCGCCTGCCACAATGCCTGGCTAATTTTTGTAATTTTAGTAGAGACGGGGTTTTACCATGTTGGCCAAGCTGGTCTCGAACTCCTGACCTCAGGTGATCCACCCACCTCAGCCTCCCAAAGTGTTGGAATTACAGGCATGAGCCACCACGCCTGGACTAATATGAGTTAGAAATAAATGAGCAAATTCAGGGATAGACACTTAATGTAAACTCAAGCCAGGCAGTAAGGAGCTTTCCCCTGACAACAGTGATTGAGATAGGAAAGGGGACAGGTTTTAGGTTAGCACAATTAGTACAAAGTCAGGCCTTTGCTCAGTGACTGGGAGAGAAGAAACTGTTTGTCCGGTCAGTATACATAGCTGTGAGGTCTGGAGCTGTAGCAACCACTTGGTATCATGAACAAAGCTAGATTTGAGATGATGCTGACACAGGAGAGAAGGCAATTGGTGAAAGAAATGCAGAGCCGGAGCCCTGATCCAGCCACTCCTGAACCCGTCACTATATTAAACTTCTCAGGTACAGCAGTGGTTCCCAGCTGGGGGCAATTTAGCTCCTGAAGGGATATTTGGCAATATCTGGAGACATTTTTGGTTGCTACAACTGGGTGGGTGCTCCTGGCACCCAGTGGATAGAGGCCAAGGATGCTGCTAAATCCCCTACAGTATGTAAGAGAGCACTCTTCCCTTTGCAACATAGAATTATCTGGCCCAAAATGTCTATATTGCTGAGGTTGAGAGATTCTGACCTAGAGATTTGATTAGATCTAAGTTCTTTTTCTGGCAAGGATGCTTTGTAGGCACTGTGTACTTGCTTTTACATCACAACAGGCTTGTTCTCCTGGCTTTTCTGGATTTCTGTACCTGCCATTGCTCCCCTCTCTCAGTGCCTGGTGAGCCCCTCCCTAGCCTCTCTCACAAGCCCAGGGGGCTGCCTTCTTCTTGTAATCTCTCCACACCCTGGCTCTTCTCACTATGGCATTTGCTGGGCATTTTAGGGCTCATTGGTGTGTGTTTGGCCCCCAATGGGCTGGAGATGCTGGGAAGGCAGGGACTCAGTCTGTCTTCTCTCGTGCATTCAGGACACTGGGACTGGTAGATCTTGATATGTAAATAAATCAATGACAAATGAATGACTCATAACTCGGATATTTGAGTTGGTCAGAGGCAGTATCTCTTTCTCTGTGGGCAGGAACTGAATCAACACAGTGGAATTTTCTTTTTCTTTCTTTCTTTTTTTTTTTTGAGACAGAGTTTCGCTCTTGTTGCCCAGGCTGGAGTGCAATGGTGCGATCTCAGCTCACGGCAACCTCCGCCTTCCAAGTTCAAGAGATTCTCCTGCCTCAGCCTCCCGAGTAGCTGGCATTACAGGCATCCACCACCATGCCTAGCTAATTTTTGTATTTTTAGAAGAGATGGGGTTTCACCGTGTTGGCCAGGCTGGTCTCAAATTCCTGACCTCAGGTGATCCACCCACCTTGGCCTCCCAGAGTGCTGGGATTACAGGTGTGAACCACCGTGCCCGGCCAACACAGTGGTATTTTCACAAGTCCATTCACCTTTCAGCAGTAAGATGATGTAGCAAGATCATCCATCATATATACAATGGAATATTATTTAGCCTTAAGAAGGAAATCCTGTCATAGGCTACAAGGATGTAGGTTCAAGCGATTCTCCTACCTCAGCCTCCCGAGTAGCTGGGATTACAGGCGCCTGCCACAATGCCCGGCTAATTTTTGTAATTTTAGTAGAGACGGATGAATGTGGAGGACAGACACTATGCTAAGTGAAGCCAGTTGCAGCAAGACAAATGCTGCATAAGTCCTCTTATATGAGGTATCCAAAACAGTCAGACTCTTAGAAACAGAAAGTAGAGGTAGAGCGGTGGTTGCCTGGGGCTGAAGGGAGGAGGAAAAGAAGAGATGTTGTTCAGTGGGTATAGAATTTCAGTTTTGCGAGATAAAAAAGTTCCAGAGATCTGCCGCACAGCAATGTACATAATTAACATTAATGTACTGCATACTTAAAAGTGGTTAAATGGGCTAGGTGTGGTGGCTCATGCCTGTAATCCCAGCACTTTCAGAAGTCGAGACAGGCAGATTGCTTGAGGTCAGGAGTTCGAGACCAGCCTGGCCAACATGGAGAAACCCCGTCTCTACTAAAAAATACAAAAATTAGCTGTGCGTGGTGCGTGCCTGTAATCCTAGCTACTCAGGAGGCTGGGGTAGGAGAACCACTTGAACCTGGGAGGCAGAGGTTGCAGTGAGCTGAAATTGCACCACTGCACTCTAGCCTGGGGGACAGAGCGAGACTCCATCTCAAGAAAAAAAAAAAAAAAATTTAAGATGGTAAATCTTTTTTTTTGTTTTTGTTGTTGTTGATACGGAGTTTCACTCTGTCGCCCAGGCTGGAGTGCAGTGGCGCAATCTCGGCTTACTGCAACCTCTGCCTCCCGGGTTCAAGCAATTCTCTGCCTCAGCCTCCTGAGTAGCTGGGATTACAGGCGCCCACCATCATGCCCGGCTAATTTTTTGTATTTTTAGTAGAGACAGGGTTTCACCATCTTGGCCAGGCTGATCTTGAACTCCTGACCTCGTGATCCACCCTCCTCAGCCTCCCAAAGTGCTGGGATTACAGGTGTGTGTGTGTGTTTTTGAGACAGGGTCTCATTCTGTCAGCCAGGCTGGAGTGCAGTGGCATCATCATGGCTCACTGCAACCTCCGCCTCCTGGGCTCAAGCAATCCTCTCACTTCAGCCTCCTGAGTAACTGGGACTATGGGCACATCACCACACCTACCTAATTTTTGCCTTTTTTGTAGAGACGGGGTTTCATCATGTTGGCCATGCTGGTGGTCTCAAACACCTGAGCTCAAGTGATCCACACGCCTCAGTCTCCCAAAGTGTGTGAGCCACCATGCCCACCTGGCCTAAGATGGTAAATCTTACGTCCTGTGTTTTTTAAAACCATAATTAATAAAAGGTATTTGGTGAGAATTTAAAAAAAAATTACCCTCTGGGCAAGGTGGCTTACACCTGAAATCCCAGCTCTTAGGGAGGCAGAGGCAGGAGGATAGCCTGAGCCCAGTAGTTCGAGACCTGCCTAGGCAATATAGCGATTTCATTGTTCTTGAAATCAATCAATCAATAAAAAATAAATCAGCCGGGCGCGGTGGCTCACGCCTGTAATCCCAGCACTTTGGGAGGCTGAGGCAGGTGGGTCACAGAGGTCAGGAGTTTGAGACCAGCCTGACTAACATGGTAAAGCCCCGTCTCTACTAAAAATATAAAAATTAGCTGGGCGTGTTGGCAGGCACCTGTAATCCTAGCTACTTGGGAGGCTGAGGCACGAGAATTGCTTGAACCCAGGAGGCAGGGGTTGCAGTGAGCCGAGATCATGCCACTGCACTCCAGCCTGGATGACAGAGTGAGACTTTGTCTCAAATAAATAAATAAATTAATTAAATAAATAAATAAATAAAATAAAATAAAATAAATCACCCATGGGGGCTATACCTTGGGAGATTTGATTGGATTTAGGAGGCAGGGCTCAGGTGGCTTCTTTCATTGTTTTGTGCTGATTTATGAGATTTCACCTGCTTGTTTCAGAGGTGACCTTGATATCCAATTCCAGGGCACCCCAACTGAGTCTCTCATGCTGTTTGAGCCTCTGCCCCAGCCCTGACCATGGTGTGTGCTTCTCTCTGTCACTCAGCCACACTGACCCAGGAGGAGGGTTGGATGCCCGGACCCTGGGTCACACCAGATCCAGAGCCGTGGTCCTCAGGCAGCAGGAGGCTCCTAAACAGAAGGGGCTCAACTTCTCCCTAGTGGTGGAAACAGTCGAGGTGGCCTTTTCCACACTCTGCAGCGGAGCCTCCTGCTTTTTAATTATGAGATACCCCAAGGCGTGCTCCTGCCCCTTCGCGCAGAGTATCTCAGTGCATTCTTCCAATTGCTGGTCTGAGCCACCGGCAAATGGCTCGCTCCAGCTCTGCAGGGGTTTTCACACCTGGTTTGTGGCTCCTCCAGCCTTCTCCGCTCCCTTCTGAGTCTGCCTTTTTCCTGGGCCTGCCAACCAGTTAGCACCTCTGCTGAATAAAAGGCCTGGAGCAGAAGGGGCCCTCCTCCCCACTGTCTCGGGGAACCAGGCTGGAGAACAAAGGAAGACAGGATGCCCATCCTTCTTCTCCCCCTCCATCCCTGCCTCCCTGCCTCCTTTTCTTTCTCCACAGGATTCTTTCCTCTTCTGAGAAGCAGCCTCAGAGCTGGCTGTAGAACATCCAGAAACAATCAGGAAGAATAACTGTCTCCCTCTCTCCGACTTCCTGCTCCCCACTCCCCGTACCTGTGTTGGGTATGTGTTTTGCTAGCAATGTTTAATGTCACATGCCTGCACTTTCCCCTAATCCTAATTTCATGTTACTTTTATAACATAGGTAAATTAGTCTTGGAGATGTTATTATAGGCTTGAGGGGGAAAAAAAGGTTTTAAAATTGTGAGATTAAGATGTGTTTATTGTAAGAATAATTAGAAAATAGAGAAAAGGGAAAGGAAGAGCAATAAGAACCGACCATTAAAATGTGCCACCTACAGATAGTCTGAGCTCAGCCGCCTGGATTTACCAGAAAGCAGAGCCTGAGAGGAAGCTGGGGTGAGGGACGGGATTGAGGTAGGGCAGGGGAGTTTCGGAAGAAGGACGCGTATTTGATTTGGCGTTTGACCAATGCTGTAGGCAACTCTTTGACCTCTCAAGAGCCCTGTGCCACTTGAAATACATATTGGGACATTTCATGAGGAGAAGAGAGGGGAAAGCACTTATCCACTTTCGTTTTTTCTTTTTTTTGAGATGGAGTCTTACTCTGTCGCCCAGGCTGGAGTGCAATGGTGCAATCTGGGTTCACTGCAACTTCCGGCTTCCAGGTTCAAGCGATTCTCCTGTCTCAGCCTCCAGAGTAGCTGGGACTACAGGTGTGCGCCACCACACCCAGCTAATTTTTGTATTTTTAGTAGAGACAGGGTTTCACCATATTGGTCAAGCTGATCTTGAACGTCTGACCTCAGGTGATCCACCTACCTCGGCCTCCCAAAGTGCTGGGATTACAGGTGTGAGCCACGGCACCCGGCCAGCACTTACTCACTTTCATTCCTCGGTTCAAACATTTGCCTATGGGAGGTCACCTCATCTGCATTTTTGGGTCATGCATGCATGAACATTGAGTGAGTGTGTCACAGAGAAAACAGACTGGGGAGACTACTGTGGACCTGAGTGTGGTGCTGTAGGAACCGGTCTGAGTGGACTAAGAGACAGGTGAGATTCAGAGGTGGTGCACAGTGGGCATGGTAGATCATACTTGTAATCCCAGTTGTGTGGGAGGCTGAGGCAGGAGGATCACTTGAGCCTGGGAGGTCGAGGCTGCAGTGAGCCATGATCCCACCACTACATTCCAGCCAAGGTGACAGAACGAGACCTTGTCTCAAAAACAAACAGCTGGGTACAGTGGTTCATGCCTATAATCCCAGCATTTTGGGAGGCTGAAGTGGAAGGATCGCTTGAGCCTAGGAGATCAAACCTAGCCTGGGCAACATAGGGAGACTCTGTCTCTACAGAAAATTAAACAAATTTAGCCAAGCATGCTGGGGCATGCCTGTAGTCCCAGCTACTTAGGAGGATAAGGCTGGAGGATTGCTTGAGCCAGGAATTTGAGGCTGCAGTGAACCATTTTGTGCCACTGCACTCCAGCCTGGGCAACAGAGAGAGACCTTGCCTTAACAAAGATAAAAGTGATGTGCAAGAGGTTACATTTTGGTATACAAAAATAGCAACATGTCCAGCAGTTACTATAAGCTAGACCCAGTACCAAGTGCTTCACATGGATTATCTCATTTCAAGCTCCAGTAACCCTAGGAGGAATACTCTTATTATCCCCATTTTCGACATTAGAAAAGTGTGATTCAGAAAGGCTAAGTTTACCCAGATGACCCAGTTAAAAAGGGTAGATCCAGGATGCACACCCAAGCTTTCTGAATCGGGCCCACTCTTTCCCCTTTTAATGATTGGTGCACATTTATCATCTGGGTTTGCCCAGCCTCCATTCTGGCTTCTTGTTGGTTTGACTGAGTGACTGTCTTTGTGTCTCTCTGTTTAGCCTTCTGTGGTGTCAGTTGCATTTTAAATTGGCGAACAACCCCCACAGAGTCACATGCTTACCTGCCCAGGTCCAGGAGGACGGATATAGAGAGACGTTTTAACCCAGAATTTCAAGTCATCATCTGATTGGCCCTGCCCAGATGGCCTGCTCATTCATGAGCCAATGGCTGTCATGAGGGGAACAGAATAGGCCAATGGGCTTAGGTCAGTTATCACTCTGATGGGATCTGCTTTCCATAAATAATAAGTGGAGGGGCAATGGATACATATTAATCTGGGTTTCGTAGGAAGAGGGGAGTAGGGGAGGGATGGTGGGTAGGTTATCCTTTGGCCATTTGGACAGCTTGTTTTCAAACTTTATTTTAAGCAATCCATGCAAGAATGGCAGGAACAGTTAGAAGGCACGTTGAAGAGGAGGCCACTGACCCAGGCTCTCTGCTGGTTCTCCCTTGTTGAACATCCTGTTTTATGACTTTCCCTAAGCCTGGTTCTCTGGTCTGTCTAATCTAAAAACAGCCTTCTCACCCTTGCTACTTCTTTTAATAAATTCTTCTTTGCCTCAATTTGCCAAGTAAGGTTGCATTGCTTTTCACCCAGAACCCTGACTGATGCATGTTGGATTTCTGAGGAGACACAGCAAGTTAGATCCTACTTCCCCATCTGTGTCCAAAGCAGGGAAATCTGGCCAAGCGTACAAATAGAGACCAGGACACCTTCTTTATTACCGAAGAAGGAAAAGCTGGAGGTCTGACTTAGTGTGGGAGCAACACAGGGCTGCAGACCGAACCCCAGAATGAGACAGATGTAGCCAGTTAGGCACAGATGGCACTGTACTGGGTGTGATCCTGACCCGGAGGAACAGCTGGGAACAGCAGGGACAGCAGCCAGATCGCTCCCAGGAGTAAGGAGTGGGGAGTGAGCCCGGGATGCCTTGTTTATTCTTCCCACATTTACCACCAGGTAAGCCATTTCTCCTCCCCGATGTGGAGTGAGTTAAAGGCGATAGAGAGAAACCAGGAGAGTTTATGGAACATCCTTTCTCAGGGAAACGAGTGGTGAGGATGTATTCTCTCCTAACAGGATGCAGCATCTCCCAGTTCCTCCCTTCATCCCTTTTATCCTTTCTCTCCCTTTTTTTCTTTCTCTATCTAATCAATCTTACCAAAATAAATTTATACTGTATATCCTGTTTGTACCTCCTTTTCTCATCTAACAACATGCCATAAATATTTCTCTACCCCTCTCTCTCTCTGTGTGTGTGTATATATATATATATGTATATGTATATACGTATATACATACATGCATATATACATGTATATACGTATATACATACACACACACACACACACACACACACACTACTTTAAGTAGTTATGTGGTACTCCATTGCTTGGTTTATTATAATTTTTTTTTTTTTTTTTTTGAGATGGAGTCTCGCTCTGTTGCCCAGGCTGGAGTGCAATGGCATGATCTTGTGTCACTGCAAGCTCTGCCTCCCAGGTTCAAACAATTCTCCTGCCTTAGCCTCCTGAGTAGCTGGGATTACAAGCATGTACCACCACACCCAGCTAAATTTTTTGTATTTTTTTTTTTTAGTAGAGACAGGGTTTCACCATGTTGGCCAGGCTGGTCTCCAACTGCTGACCTCAAGAGATCTGCCCATCTTGGCCTCCCAAAGTGCTGGGATTACAGGCGTGAGCCACCGTGCCTGGCCCATAATTTGTTAAATAATCTCTAGCTTTGAATATGTAGGAACTTCCCAGTTTTTCACCATTATAAATGCTGTTCTTCTCTTTGCCCACATTCCCAATGATTTCCTTAGAATATACATAGCAGTGAGATGACTAGTGCTAGAAGTGATTTTTATTTTTTATTATTTTAAAAATTTTAGAAACAGGGTTTCCCTCTGTTGGCCAGACTGCATTGCAGTGGCATAATCATAGTTCACTGTGGCCTCGAACTCCTGGCCTCAAGTGATCCTCCTGCCTCAGCTTCCTGAGTAGCTAGAACTATAGGTGTAAGCTATTGCAACAGCCTTAGAAGTGATTAGTGAGTCAAAGGAAATTTTTTTTAAATTTTCCTTTTGAAATCTTTGGCAAAAAGGAATTTTAAGGTTTCAAGATGTATTTTCCATTTTTTTGTGGCAGAAGCATTGTGTTAAATTATATGTGTGTGTGTATGTGTATATATATGTATATACACATATATACATATATACACATATATGTATATATACACATATATACATACATACGTATATACACATATATACACATATATACGTATATACACATATATACGTATATACACATATATACACATATATACGTATATACACATATATACGTATATACACATATATACGTATATACACATATACGTATATATATACACATGTATACGTATATATATACATATATACACATGTATACGTATATACATACATATATACACATGTATACGTATATACGTATATATACACATGTATACGTATATACGTGTATATATGTATATGTATATATACGTGTATATATGTATATATACACGTATACATATGTATATGCACACGTATACATATGTATATACACACGTGTTTATACATATGTATATATACACACATATATACACACATGTTTATACATATGTATATATACACACACATATATATATATATATATTTTTTTTTTTGAGACAGAGTCTCGCTCTGTCACCCAGGCTGGAGTGCAGTGGCATGATCTCAGCTCACTGCAACCTCTGCCTCCTGGGTTCAAGCAATTCTCCCATCTCGTCCACCTGAGTAGCTGGGATTACAGGTGTGCGCCACCAAGCCCGGTTAATTTTTATATTTTTAGTAGAGACAGGGTTTCACCATGTTGCTCAGGCTGGTCTCAAACTCTTGACCTCAGGTGATCTACCCGCCTTGGCCTCCCAAAGTGCTGGGATTACAGGCGTGAGCCACTGCACCCAGGCTAAATTACATTTTTACTGGTGGTGTGTGAGAAGGTTTCTGCCCATTTTATTTTTATTTTATTTATCTTGATCTGATTTAACTTTATTTATTTTTTTCTGAAAAACCACTCCTTTCTATTTAGAGAAGGTCTGACCTACATAGTTAGGTAGAAAATGAATGATGAAAACAGCCCAGGATAAAAACCAAACAAGTAGGCCGGGTGTGTTGGCTCAAGCCTGTAATCCCAGCACTTTGGAAGGCCGAGGTGGGCAGATCACGAGGTCAGGAGATCGAGACCATCCTGGCTAACACAGTGAAACCCCGTCTTTACTAGAAATACAAAAAATTAGCCGGGCGTGGTGGCGGGTGCCTGTAGTCCCAGCTACTTGGGAGGCTGAGGCAGGAGAATGGCGTGAATCCGGGAGGTGGAGCTTGCAGTGAGCCGAGATCATGCCACTGCACTCCAGCTTGGGCAACAGAGCAAGACTACGTCTCAAAAAAAAAAAAAAAACCAAACAAGTATGGAAGGGCTCCTTAAATGATACAAAGAACAGGTTTTGTAGTTCCTCCCTTTTTTTTTTTTTTTTTTTTTAACAGAAAGCAGAGATTGCAACTAAAGGGAATTTCTGCTCATTTTATTGTATTTCATTTTTTTTGAGACTTAGTCTGGTTCTGTCACCCACGCATGAGTGTGGCATGATCTTGGCTCACTGCAGTCTCTACCTCTGGGTTTAAACAATTCCCATGTCTCAGCCTCCCGAGTAGCTGGGATCACAGGTGTGCACCACCATGCCTGGCTAATTTTTGTATTTTTAGTAGAGACAGGGTTTTGCTATGTTGGCCAGGCTGGTCTCGAACTCCTGACCTCAAGTGATCTGCCCACCTCAGCCTCCCAAAGTGTTGGGATTACAGACGTGAGCCACCGTGCCTGGTCAAATTTCTGCTCATTTAAAAAGTCTTATTTGATGGAAAAAACTTATTGTTTTAATGTGCACCTCTTGGTTAAATAAAGTTGGATATTACTTTATATTCATATATTTATTATATATTTTCCTCCTTTTGTCTTATTTGCTTACGTTTTTAGTGGTGTGCCTTTTTCCTATTGAGTAAAGAGGTCTTTGTTAGGACATCAACCTATTGTCAAATATGTTGCAGTTATTTATCTCATTTGTGGTTTATATTTTAATATTATTCAGTATCTTTGACCTACAAAATTAAAAAAAATTTTAATGATCATTCCTATTAATGTTATCGTTCATGGTTCTTATCTTTGATATTGTGTCTACAGGGTTTTTCATTTTTTTTTTTTTTTTTTGAGATGGAGTCTCGCTCTGTCGCTCAGACTGGAGTGCAGTGGTGCGATCTTGGCTCATGGCAAGCTCCACCTCCTGGGTTCATGCCATTCTCTTGCCTCAGCCTCCCTAGTAGCTGGGACTACAGGCGCCTGCCACCACGCCCGGCTAATTTTTTGTATTTTTAGTAGAGATGGGGTTTTACCGTGTTAGCCAGGATGGTCTCGATCTCCTGACCTCATGATCCGCCCTCCTTGGCCTCCCAAAGTGCTGGGATTACGGTTGTGAGCCACTGTGCCCTGCCAGGGTCTTTCATTTTTTTAAAGAGACTATCAGATCTCTGTGAAAGTCTAAGTGTGGGGCAATATGCTTTTTCTAAATACTCTGAACCTTTGCTCACCGACTGATTTTTTTTTTTTTTTTGGTGAGACACAGTCTCACTCTGTCACCCAGGAGTGCAGTGGCATGATCTCAGCTCACTGCAGCCTCTGCCTCCCAGGTTCAAGTGATTCTCCTGTCTCAGCCTCCTGAGTAGCTGGGATTACAGGCGCATGCTATCATGCCCAGCTAATTTTTTTTGTTTTGTTTTGTTTGGTATTTTTAGTAGAGACGAGGTTTCACCATGTTGGCCAGGCTGGTCTCGAACTCCTGACCTCAGGTGATCTGTCCGCCTTGGCCTCCCAAAGTGTTGGGATTACAGGCGTGAGCCAGGGTGCCTGGCCCAAATAATTTCTGTTTCAGAAACATTTTTATTTTCCTTTGGCTGTGTAAAAGAATCCTTGAAATTTTTAAGCTAGCACTGAACGTATAAACACTACTTGTGTAATTCTCCATATCTCTGATTTAAAGTTGGTTATCCACTTAGGATGTGATAAGAAGTTTAAATGTTAATTCTCCAATGAGGTATTGACTAAAGATCCTGTGCTCATACAGTTTATAAGTTCATTTGTTCAACTGCATAAAACAGTAGATTCCATGATCGCTGCTCAGGGGAGAATTCCGTGGTCAGATCCCAGGCTGGGAGTTGCAAGGGCTATCATCAATCTATTTTCTCCTTTTCCTAACAATTATCAGCACTAACCACACAGAGATTAATGGGCACCAGGCAGTGGAAAAAGGGCAGTGGACACTTTGTTGAGGTTGATGGTTTCACAGATCTGTCACTGTTAACTCCAGTGACCCTCCAAATTAGTTACTGTATTGTCACTGGGGCCTTCAAGCCAGGCCTTTTGAAATGTCCTTGGGATTTTGTGAGCTGTCCTTTAGTTTCTGTTATGTCTACAGGTTTCAGGGATATTTACTAAATCCAGAATATCCTATATCAGTGCCTCTGTCCTCCTCATTAAGTCCAAGAGAAGCCATCAGACATAGTCCTGGTGTACTTGAACCCTGAAGCTTCCCATAGGCAGGGGATGGATTCCAAGAGGCCAGGAATCCTTTTTATCTTTTTTCAATTTTTTTTTTTTTTGAGATGGAGTCTTGCTCTGTTGCCCAGGCTGGAGTGCAGTGGCGCCATCTCAGCTCACTGCAAGCTCCGCCTCCCGGGTTCACGCCATTCTCCTGCCTCAGCCTCCCAAGTAGCTGGGACTGCAGGCACCAACCACCATGCCCGGCTAATTTTTTGTATTTTTAGTAGAGACAGGGTTTCACCGTGTTAGCCAGGACGGTCTTGATCTCCTGAACTTGTGATCTGCCTGTGTCAGCCCCCCAAAGTGCTGGGATTACAGGCCTGAGCCACCACACCCGGCAGGAATCCTTTTTTTCTTTTGGGGGTTCTCCAAATAACTGGTTCAGAAAGTTACTGTGGGTGGTCTACTTTTATATAAAGCTTCCTGCAAGCTTCCTTGGAGGAAGTCCCCATTTATTTGTGTATTTATTTTTAAGGGAGTTGTGCTTTTTCCTGGTCTTGATATAATGTACTTTACATCTTACATAAAAGACCCCTCTCTCGCATAGTCACTGCCAGGCTTGGCTTAGGGAAATCTGGACTTTTTCTGTTAATTGCTTAATAAAAAGAACAGCTCCACTGGTAAGTGAATGAGAACCACAAAAACTGAAGACTGGGAGAGAGTCTTTAAGGGGATCTGAGGTAGCTCTGAGAGGAGCGGGTGGGGTGGACACCTGCAAGAACCATGAGGCTTGATGTCCATGTAGAGGCTAAAGTAAGACTTAGGGGTTGGGGAGCTGAAATGGACAGTCTTCAGTGATCTGCGTGTGTGTGTGTATGTGTGTGTGTGTGCGTGTGTGTGCGTGCGTGCATGTGAGTGCATGTGTCTTTTGGGTGAGTGAGAGCTGTGTGTCTAGAGTATTCAGTGTATTAGGTTCCCGTTGCTGCTGTAACAAATGACCATAAATGTAGTGGCTTAAAGCAACACAAATTTATTAAAGTTTTAATTTTTTTTTTTTTTAGAGACAAGGTCTTGCTCTGTCATCCAGGCTGAAGTACAGTGATGCAGTCATAGCTCACTGCAGCCTCAAACTCCTGGGCTCAAGGGATCCTCCCACCGCAGCCTCCTGAGTAGACAGGACCACAGGTGTGAACAACTACATCAAGCTAATTACACAATTTTTTTTTTGTAGGATGGAGTCTGGCCATGTTGCCCAGGCTAGTGTCAAACTCCTGGCCTCAAAGGATCCTCCTCCCTTGGCCATCTAAAGCGCTGGGACTTCAGGCATGAGCCACTGCCCCAGCCACAAGTTTATTCTCTTACAATTGTGGAGGTTAAAAATCCTAAAATTAAGGTGTCAATGGGGCTGTATTTTTTCCAGAGGCTCTAAGGAAGAATCTGCTTCCTAGACTTTTCCAGCTTTTTTTTTTTTTTTAAGGGACGGAGTCTCACTCTGTCACCCAGGCTGGAGTGTAGTGGCGTGATCTTGGCTCACTGCAAGCTCCGCCTCCTGGGTTCACACCATTCTCCTGCCTCAGCCTCCCGAGTAGCTGGGACTACAGGTGCCCGCCACCATGCGTGGCTAATTTTTGTATTTTTAGCAGAGACGGGGTTTCACTTTGTTAGCCAGGATGGTCTCCATCCCCTGACCTCGTGATCCGCCCACCTTGGCCTCCCAAAGTGCTGTGATTACAGGCGTGAGCCACCGCGCCCGGCAACTTTTCCAGCTTTTAGAGGCTGCCTGTGTTCCTTGGCTTGTAGCCCCTTCTGTCTTCAAAGCAGCAGAGTGGCATCTTCAGGGCTCTCTCTCACCCTCTAGCCTTGTATCTCCTTTGACTCTGGTGCTCCTGCTGTCCTCTCATAAGGACACTTGTGACTACACTGGGACGCTGGAATAATCCAGGGTCATCTCTGTATCTCAGAATCCTAAACTTAATCACATCTGCAAAGTCCATTTTGCTGTGTAAGGTTATATAATCACGTGGTTTGGGGGTTAGGGTTTGGGCATCTTTGGGAAGCCATTATTCTGACTTCAACATTCAGTATGACAGATCTACTACCTTCACTTTACTGCAAAGATCCTCAGAGAGAAATGAGGATGATAATGGCAGTGGTTCATAGTACCTCATGTTAGATAATGATATACCATTTACAAAACTCTTAGGATTCGTTTCAAGCCCACTGAAGTGTAGTTGGATGACACTGGGACTTTGAGTCAAGAGCCCTGATTTCATCATTTACTAGCTGTATAATCTTCAGGCGATTTACTTAACCTCTTAAGGCTCAGTATTCCCATCTATAAATTGGGAAAATGTGATCAGTGGGAAGAACTGGCTAGATGATGGCTAAACTGAGAATCTTCGCATGTTTTGTGTGACAGTTTTCTTTGGGGAAGTGCTGTCTAACTCTTTGCAGCCTGGGAGGAATTTATAAATGTGGCCAGACATTTTTTTTTGTTTTTCGCTCTCCATTTGTGTTAGTTCAGATCATCTGAGATGCAGACACGAAAATGGAATTAGACACACACAAGATTTATTGGGGAAAATGTGGCAGAAATGGGGAGAGAATGAAGGAGGCTGAGAGAGCCATCAGACCACATATAGGTCTGACATCTGTGGAGGAGAGGACCAGGGTGGAGCTGGGACTTTCTGGAAGAGGTTTTGGGTAAGGTGGGTTGCCATCATTTTATGGATAAGGGCCTTGGATAACGTGCAGCAGAGGGTTCTTGGCAGAGGAGTAATTCAATCCCAGTTGGCTTTTAGGAGGGTTATCCTAGGATAGAGTAGGGTGCATTAGAATGGGAAAGCACATAGCCAGTGGCACTCATCCTGGGCTGCTGAAACATTCCCTAGGTGGGTAGTGCTAAGGCTCTGGATCAGGTTAGTGGCAATGAGAATGGAAAGGAAGAACAGCCATGTGCAATTATCCATCCCGAAGAGATAAATGTCTCCCATTCCTCCCTGCCAAATAGAACCATTGGAATGTGTTAAATGAGTTGTTATTGCTAAGGGGTCAGTAGATGTTTACCATGCTGTTAAATGATTACTGTGAAGAATGGTGTTCATTTTGCATCTATTGACCCCATTCCAATGTGGGCTGATCTGATAGCTTCATTCTGCAGTCCATCCATTCCTCTTCCCTTTACTTTCTTTCCTCTTAGACCTAAGAACTCAATGGAATTTATGTTAGGAATAGGAATGATCAGGGCAAGGCATCTCTCATTCTTTGATAGAAGATAACCCATCAAACATGAGTTTTGTTGATTTGCAGCCATTTCAACTTATCATAACAGCTGAAGTTACTGATGCTTCATTAAAACAAAGAGAGGGAGGGGTGGAGGGAATGTAAGTTTTTTTTTCCCCCCTGAGATGGAGTCTTGCTCTGTTGCCCAGGCTGGAGTGCAGTGGCATGATCTCGGTCCACTGCAACCTCTGCCTTCCAGGTTCAAGTGATTCTCCTGCCTCAGCCTCTTGAGTAGTTGGGACTACAGCTGTGTGCCACCAAGCCCGGCTATTTTTTTTTTTTTTTTAACATTTTTAGTAGAGATGGGGTTTTGCCATGTGGGCCAGGCTGGTCTCAAACTCCTGATCTCAGGTGATCTGCCCCCTCAGTCTCCCAAAGTGCTGGGATTACAGGTGTGATCCACCTCACCTGGCCCAAAAATGTAGGTTTAAAAGATCATCCCTCTTGCCACGAATTTGACCTGAGGATATTTGACCTTGAATGTACTTGTTTGTAAGTGTCATTAGGCAGCCATAGATTCCAAAGCAGGTTAGAGTGGGAACAGGAGAATGGCTTGAGTGACCTGATAGAGGGAAGTTCAATTGAGCATGCAGAACAGGCACAAAAACTTACGGCGACATACAGTAGAAGGGAGGGGAGTCTTGATGGGTGGATAGAATGGCGCAGCAGAGTGCAGCTTGATGTCCAGGCAGGTTGACTACTTCATGACTTCCAGCTGCTGGGCTGGGTTTAGAAATGGAATTCTAGTCTTTGGGCTGGAAAAACAAGGCAAGGTCTTAATCCTAGAGAGAATTTACATTACCAATAGAGGTTCAGAAAGAGCGAACAAGACATGGGCCAGGAGCTGAGGTTCAAGGTCATAGCTATAACAGGAATGCTGGTGAGTGTCCACTGTGTTGGCCTCTTCAGTTTCTCGTGTCCAAGATTGAGCTTAGACTAGGGTACTGAGGCAGGGCTGGCCTATTAGATGGCAGACCAAGGACCCCAGTGGGAAGGAAGAGGCCGGGAGCCAGGGTCACCCAGGTGGTGGATTTTCATAACATTGAAGGCAACATAGGTGTAGATCTCAAACTTAAGTAGGAGTCAGAACTACCTGGAAGGCTTGTTAAAACACAGATCCCAGGGGCCCATCCCCAGAGTTTTAGATACAATAGGGCTGGGCAGGGATCTAAGAATCTGCATCTCTAACATGTTTTCATGTGATGCCGATGCTATGGTGCCAAGCCCACACTTTGACTACTGTGTTTCTCCATATTTATTGTATATTTTAATAGCCCGGGATTTTTTTTAAACTACTGATGCCTGAGTCCTACCCTCAGAGATTCTTTTTTTAAAATTTCTATGTATTTATTAGAGACTGGGTTATGAGACTGGCTAATTTTTGTAGTTTTGGTAGAGACGGGGTTTTGCCATGTTGCCCAGGTTGGTCTCAAACTCCTGGGCTCCACCGGATTCGGCCTCCCAAAGTGCTGGGATTACAGGTGTAAGCCACTGTGCCTGGCCCCCTCAGAGATTCTTATTTAATTGTTCTGAGGTTCCCAGGTGATTTCAGACTTTAAAACCACTGCTTTAGATCCTGATAGACTCTGACCACAGTGCTTTTTTTTTTTTTTTTTAAACAAAATTTATTCTAAAATTTACATATAGTAAGAGTTAATTCCTTTGGTATTCAATTCAATGAGTTTTTGACAAATGCATAGAGTCACATAACCCTGATCATAATCACGACATGGGCCAGGAGCTGAGGTTCAGGGTCATAGCTACAGTGGGAATGCTGGCGATGGTTCTATCACCCCCGAAACCTCATGCTGTCCATTTGAAGTCAATTCCTCTCCCATTCTTTACCCAAAGCAACCTCTGATCTGTTCTTTGACACTATGATTTTTGCCTTTTCCAGGATGTTGAAATCTAAATGGCATCATACAGTATATTGCCTTTTGGGCCTGGCTTTTTTTTTTTTTTTTTGAGAAGGAGTCTTGCTCCATCACCTAGGCTGGAGTGCAGTGGCGCGATCTCAGCTCCTTGCAACCTCCGCCTCCCAGGTACAAGCTATTCTCCTGTCTCAGCCTCCTGAGTAGCTGGGACTACAGGCGCCTGCCACCACGCCTGCCTAATTTTTATATTTTTAGCAGAGATGGGGTTTCACCTTGTTGGTCAGACTGGTCTTGAACTCCTGACCTCAGGTGATCCACCCGCCTCAGCTTCCCAAAGTGCTGGGATTATAGGCGTGAGCCACCGCACCTGGCTGAGTCTGGCTTCTTTAGCTTAGGTTAATGGATTTTAGATTCATCAATAGTCTGTTCTTTTTTATTGTTGAGTAGTATTCCATCATGTGCAAGTATCACAATTTGTTGAATATACCAGCTAAAGGATATTTGGATTGTTTATAGTTTTCAGTTATTATAAGCTTCTATGAACATTCATGTAAAGATTTTTGTGTCACCACAAGCCTTCATTTTTCTAGGATAGACACCTGTGAATGGGACTGATGAGTCATATAGTAAGTATATATTTGATTTTATAAGGCAATGCCAAACTCTCTTCCAAAGTGGCTGTGCCATTTTGCATTCCTGCCAGCAATGTATGAGAGTTCTGGTTGCTCCATATCCTTCCCAGTACTTGGCACTCTCATATTTTGGTGGGAGGAGCATTCTAATAGGTGTGTAATTCCTCACTGTGGTTTTAATATTTGCATTTTCCTATTGACTGATGTTGAGCACGTTTTCATGTGCTTATTTGGTATCCAGTTATTTGTTTCATGTATTTTGAGACTGTTGTTAGGTATATACACATTTAGAATTGTTATGTCTTCTCAGTGAATTGGCCCTCTTATCATTATATCATGTCTCTTTATCTCTGTGAATTTCCTGTTGTGAAGTTGAATTTTTCTGATACTAGTGTAGCCACTCCAGCTATTTATTTATTTATATATTTGTTTGTTTGTTGATACAGGGTCTTACTCTGTCACTCAGGCTGGAGTGCAGTATCATAATCATAGCTCACTGTAACCTTGAACTCCTGAGCTCAAGCAATCCTTCCACCTCAGTAGCCTCCTGAGTATCTGGAACTACTGGCATATGCCACTATGCCTGGCTAATTTTTTTTTTTTTTTAATGTAAAGATAGGGTCTCACTATGTTTCCCAGCCTGGTCTCAAACTCTTGGCCTCAAGCAATCCCCATGTTTTGGCCTCCCAAAGTGCTGGAATTATAGGAAAGAGGCACTACATCCAGACTCAACTTTTTAAAATTAATAGTTGCATTGCATGGCATATATTTTTCATAATTTTATCCTTAACCCGTCTATATAGTTATATTTAAATGTTTTTTTTGTAGATAGCATATGCTGTTTTTTTAAAAAAAACCTAGTCTGAAAATCTTTATCTCTGAATTGGTGTATTTAAATGATTTATGTGATTGACTTAGTGTTTAGTCTTTTCTTTTTCTGTTTATCTTCTTAGCTATTTGTTCCTTTTACCCTCACCACCTTAACATCACAGTTGCCATAGGTATTGTATCTATGCATATTGAAAACCCTACTAAACACTGTTCTAATTTTTGTAAATAGTCATAAATATTTCAATGAATTTAAGAGGAAAAAGTAGTCCATTATGTTTACCCAGACATTTATTATTTTATTGCTTTTATTTGTGTAGTCAATAATAATATAAATTTTTATTAAAAAGAACCAAGTGGAAATTTTTGATCTAAAAAATACAATGTATGGAGTTAAAAAATTCACTACATGAACTCAATAGAGAATGGAGATGACATAGAAAAGGAGTCAGTATGCTTTTAGATAAATCTGTGGAAATGATCCAGTCTGAAGAATGGAGAGAAAACAAGATTGACAAAAAAGAACAAAGTCTGAGGTACTTGCAAAGCAATATCATCTGGTATCACTTTTCTTCAGCTTTTTGTGTTTCTCTAGCATTTCTTTCAGAGCAAGTCTGCTGGCAATGAATTATATTAGTTTTCCTTAATCCAAAAATGTCTTTATTTTCTTCCATCATTGAAAGATATTATTGCTGACTATAGAATTATCTGTTGACAGTTCTTTTCTTTCAGTACTTTAAAGATGTTCCACTGCTTTTTGGGAGAAATCTGCAGATGTTTGTTCCCTAGATATAATCTGTTGTTATTCTCTGGCTGCTTTCAAGACATTTTCTTTATTTTTATTTTTTCCAGCACTTTTATCAGGATGTGTTGGGTGTTTTTATTTGAGTTAGTCCTGTTTGGGATTCATCTGAGCGTAAATCTGTAATTTATGTCTTTCACCAAATTTGGAAAAATTTCAGCCATTATTTATTCAGTTTTTTTTCTGTATTAATCTTTTTCTCCTCTTCTGGGACCCAAATGTAGTGAATATTAAACTTCTTTATATTGTCTTGTAGGTTCCTGAGACTTTGTTCTTTTTTTCAATCTTGTTTGCTATTTTTTTTTTTTTTTGAGATGGAGTTTCGCTCTTGTTGCCCAGGCTGGAGTACAATGGCGCAATCTCGGCTCACCGCAACCTCCACCTCCCGGGTTCAAGCAATTCTATTGCCTCAGCCTCCCGAGTAGCTGGGATCACAGGCATGCACCACCACGCCCAGCTAATTTTGTATTTTTAGTAGAGATGGGGTTTCTCCATGTTGGTCAGGTTGGTCTCAAACTCCCGACATCAGCCTGCTCCACCTGCCTCAGCCTCCCAAAATGTTGGGATTAGAGGTGTGAGCTACCATGCCCGGCCCTCTCTATTCTTTAGACTGGATAATTTCCATTGATTTATCTAAAAGTTTACTGACTCTTTTCTGTGTTTTGTTTTGTTTTGTTTTGTTTTCTTTTTTTGAGACAGAGTCATGCTCTCTTGCCCAGGCTGGAGTGCAGCGGCACCATCTTGGCTCACTGCAACCTCTGCCTCCCAGGTTCAAGCAGTTCTCATGCCTCAGCCAGGGACTGCAGGGGTGCACCACCATGTCCAGCTAATTTTTCTAATTTTAGTAGAGACGGGCTTTTGCCATGTTGGCCAGGCTGGTCTTGAACTCCTGTCCTCAAGAGATCCTCCTGCTTCAGCTTCCCAAAGTGTTGGGATTACAGGCCAACTGACCTGGCCAACTGACTCTTTTCTATGTCATTTCCATTCTCTATTGAGCTCATTCAGTGAATTATTTATTTATTTATTGAATTTATTTTTTATTTTTGTTTTTTGAAGGGGAAGGTTCAGTGAATTTTTAAACTTTCTGTATTGTATTTTTCAGATCAAAAATTTCCACTTGGTTCTCTTTAAAAAAGTTTATATTTCTCTGCTAAGAATGTCTTTTTATTCATTCCAATAGTATTTACTTTTACGGTATGATTATATAGCATGGTTATAGTAGCTGTTTTAAAGTCATTATGTTGTAGTTCCAACACCTGAGTCATCTTGGGAATGGCATCTGTTGATTTTCTTTTTCCTTGAGATTTGATCAGATTTTCCTGTTTTTATCATGTTGAGCAATTTTGGATTGTATCCTGGATATTTTGAGTATTATGTTTCATGACTCTGAGTCCTGTTGAAATCCTCTGGAGAATGTTGATTACTTTTCTTTGCTTTTGGGCAGATAACCAACCCCATTAGGTTCAGACTGGGAGTTCTGGCCCACATTCTGTGGGCAGTGAATCCAATATCAGTTCAGTTTTCCACAGATTTGTTATGCTGTTGGGTCTTCTCTGAACATGTGCCACTTAGGGATTAGTCTGGGGCTTGGCTGGCTCTCAAAGTCTTTGACATACTTCTTTGGGTCTGTTTCACATATGTGCAGCTCAGACTTGTATTGGTGCAGACATAGAATTAGGGGATCCCTTCCTCCAACTCTCTGTTCTCTATGATTGTCCCCAGACTCTTCAGCTTTCCAGAGCCTTCTCTTCCCTATTTTTCTGGCCAGAAAGATGGATTTCTCTCAGTGTTAACCCATTCCCCCCATTCTCTCACATAATTCTGCACAACTGGGGCTGCCCTCAAGTTCAAAGTAGTGAGAGAAAAGAGAGAGAACAAATAACAGGGATTCCCTCCACACTTGTTGGAGCACAGGGACCCCTTTTTCCTGTGGCCAGAGAGACAGGCTTTTCTCTTGGGGTTTTAGATGTCTGTGTGGTGGTGGCAGTGCAGCTCAAAAACTGGGACTGGCCTTAGGTCAGGGCTGGAGAGAAACATAAATAAATAAACACACAAATAAATAAATGGTTATTTCCCCCATACTCTCAGGCCCAGAGAGTATCCCAGTCATCCGGTCAGAAAATGGGGATTTCTCTTGGAGTTTTGCTGTTTATGCCTGCTTCACAGTTCCATAATTTGGTCCCCTTTGGGTTAATGCAGAAAGAGAAAGAAGGAAACTCATTGTTGTACCAAAAACTCTACAAGTTTTGACTTTCCTCTCTGAGCTGTCTGCCATTGTTTACCTTTCAGAGTCCTCAGGTAGTTGCTTTTTGTGCTCCATGAGAATTTTGAATTGTAATTAGTGGGAAGGATAGGCTATGATGCAGTTTACTCCATCTTGGCTGGCACTAGAAGTCACCATGCTTCTTTGATCTAATGACTCATTCCCTCTGCTTTCTTCTCTTTAATCCAAGTAGAAAGGGGCTCCTCCTTTAAAGTTATGGCTATTTTAATTCACCTTAGACGCTGGGCTCTTCCAGTGTCGTCCCCTCTTCTTTCTTCATAGCTTCCCTTTTTGAGAAAGCTCTTTGTTTGACTCCTCTTGGGCCTGGGCAGTAAATTTTGTGCTATACAAAATTCTCTGCTGTGTTTCTTCCACAGACTCTGTGACTCAAAGCTGTGCATAGTTCCTCAGATTCTTTTCCTGTTGGGCTGTCTAAGGCAGCCACTATAAATGTGTATATATGCACACACACTTGCGTGCAGTGCCTTGATCTCAATGTCTAGGTCTCTTAACAGTAAACTCCCAAATCATCTAGGTCTAAAGGGACTCAGAGGGTACTAGAGATCTTTTCTGAAACCCTTCTAGTTCTTGAGATGAGTGTGCAGGAGTGGCCTGAGTATGACCTTCTGATATCTAGTTTTGTGGAATGCGTCACATAGTTTTATCTCTTATTTTGGCACTGTCATTGCTTGTAGAATACCTTTTTGGTCTGCTTTGCCTACCTTTCTTTGTGTGTGGATCCTAATCTTTCCAGAGAGCGTGGACTTTTAATTGCAAAGAGGATGTGGGTGCTTTAGAATCCAGGTGGATAGAGGTACTCTGAGTATATTCTACTGTGGAATGACTGTTTGAATCCATAAGCAACTGGATCTCCATTAGCAGTCTCCTTCAGTCCAAGAGTCCTCATGAATTGTGACAGAGAACTAAGTGTGGCACCGTCACAAACTCAGAGAGGAAACATTTCAACTCCCTCTTTGGCCTTTACTGGTAGCTCTGCCATTGGATACTCTCCCTAAGGAAGGAGGCCTTTCTGTTCAGGAAGGAGGAAGCAGGTATGGAATAATTTCCCTTTTTATTATTCCTGAGCCTTTAACTCACTGGTCACAGGCCTAGGCAAATGACAACTTTCTGAGGCACCTGTTTTCTAGCCGTTTGTATGCTCCCCACTGCCATGGAGACCAGCATGGATGTGAATAGATGTAGAAAATTCTACAAACTCTGTTTAGTAAGTAACCAAGTAGAATAGTTGTTTAAACAAAAATCAGTGCCCAGGGATATTGATATATGCCATATTTTGCCCAGTGTGAGTGTATTAATCTTCTAGTTGAAGGAGTGAATTGATATTATCCTGATATGATGTCATACTCAGAGTTTCCTGCCTCTATTTTGCATTTGGAATGAAATCAAGAAGATTAGGATGTGAGCATGATCTTTCTTTTGTTCTGCATCTTATGAAAGACAAACCCCTTGTGTTTTGGGGTGATGTCATTTTTTTTATGAGAAAAGAGTATGAGATTAGTGCTTGTCCCCCACTTTTAAGTCTGGTTTTTGATTTAATTATCATGTAGAAGTAATTCTTTAGTAGGATGTTCTATCATAGCTTTAATGCCATTTGTGATTTTGCCTATGTGGACAGGGCCTGAGTTTCCTCCAGGTGTTCAATTAGGATGACTTACGAGAACAGAGTGGGGGAAATGACATTGGATGTCATACCAAAGCCATTTATGCTATCATAATGATGTCTCCTTTCTAGAAACATATAATTATACTTGGAATTCATGATAATATTCTACAGTATTTCAAAATCCACAAACAGATAAAATATCAGAGGAAAGAAAATGCTTTTGATGTGTCAGAATTCATTTATTTTCCAACTCATTGTGCTTTGCCTTACGGTACATGAATGGGCACTTATCAAAGCATAAGGTTATTATTCAAATATTCCATTCTTAACATTTGTCCAAATTCAGTTTAATATGCCCTATTAACATGAAGACTGTTGAGAGAGGATACCAAATAGGCTTCAGTAGGAGATCAGGAAACTAAATTAGGCTTTGTCCCTAAATATTAAAAAAAATTATTTAAGTTATAGAAGTAATCCATGAAGAGCTACTTGATATAAAAAAGCAAATTACCTTCTTAAATACCTAATAGCATGGGGTCAAAAATTCCTTTCCTGTAAGTTTGGGAATGTATCTTTTCATGGCCAATATTCTTAATGTGGCATTTTTGATAAATAACATAATTTTGTAACTGCCCATTAAAGTATGTAATTTATTATTTAGAATTCTCCTTAAAATATTTTGCATTTTAGTTTGCTCTCTTTAGTAAGAGGGAGATTTATTATGCAATCTTCTAAAGTGTAACACTTATTTTCTGCCCATTAACTTGTCTGTGTTTATGCTTTGCCTTGTTGAATCAATCACTGTGGTGTTTTATGGTTATTTCCACATGTGTCTTAGCTTCCCAGCTAAATTGTAAGCTCCTTGAATAGTCTAAGTCTATATCCTGTATTTCTTTTCTTCTATGTCACTTGAAGGATATTACACACTATAGATACTCAGTAAATACTTTTCCTTATAAGCACAAATTGGCATTAGATTAGTTCAAATCTGCTACCCCAGGAATGAAGCCCAAGAATAAAAAGTTCTGGATAATCAAAAGTGGTAATTAGTTGAGTTTCATTTTATGAAGATTTTATTTGGAGAAGAAACAAAATCAGAGTATTTAGATTTGAGAGAAGGGTGAAAGACAAAGTTGCTATCTTTAAAAATGCTTTTCTCACCTCTCCTATTCTGATAATCTTATGCACATAAAATCATCTATGCGGGATGGTTTTTACCATTTTCTCCTCTTCTGATGATGGGCACTGTTTATGAAGGTGAAATAGAAAGCAGACTGGTTGGAGACACCATTAGGGTAGTTTTTCTATAGCGTGGACACATCTCAGTTATTCCCAGGCCTTCATCTATTCATTCTTTCAGCAAGGATGTATTGATCACCGATTGCATGGCAGGCATTGCACAGCCCTAGAAATACAGTGAGGGCAAGACAAACATGACCTTGCCCTCAGGGACTTGTATTATTGCACTCTGGTAAATCCTAAATATACTTCTTTGTAGAGAGGATTGTGAACTGCTTTAAGTCTGGTGGTATCAGAGGAAAAATTAGACATCTTCAGGTTGATTCCAAGGAGCAGTTGTTTCCTTTTTCACTTGACTTACATAGAATTAAGTCAGGTTATATAAATAAATGTAAAATCAAGTTGGCTTTTCCATTGTAAGGCGAAAAATGCTTTCATATTTCTTAAAATGCATTTCAATAAATATAGAAAATTACATACAAATGGCCGGGCACGGTGGCTCATGCCTGTGATCTCAGCACTTTGGGAGGCTGAGGTGCGTGGATCACCTGAGGTCAAGAGTTCGAAACCAGCCTGACCAATATGCAGAAACCCCATCTCTACTAAAAATACAAAATTAGCCGCACATGGTGGCACATGCCTGAGTAATCCCAGCTACTCGGGAGGCTGAGGCAGGAGAGTCGCTTGAACCTGGGAGGCGGAGGTTGCGGTAAGCCGAGATCGCGCCATTGCACTCCAGCCTGGGGAACAAGAGTGAAACTCCGTCTCAAAAAAAAAAAAAAAAAAAAATTACATACTAATTATATACCCCACATGAGAGTTTCTTGTGAGGAATTATAGTCCCCTACAACTACCAAGTCCCCTACAAAAAACAATTTACCTTTCCCCCGCTTTTTTTTAGTAGAAATTGACACTGCGTTGAGGGTGTCCTATGGAATGAATGAGTAAAACTGAGACATTCGACTTGTTAGAAGGAAACATGACCATGATTTCAAGGATGATCCAATGTAGCTTGGCGGCAGCCACTGATAGCTCTCCTGCTATGTGTTTTTTTTTTTGGTAGCAGGGATGGAGAAAACAATGAAGATGAAATTTCCAGGAAATAACCCAATCAGGTGTTGCTTAATGGAGTCTACTGTCATTAAAATCCAATTAGATTCATTTGGAGAGTGAAATATCACAATTGCAACTGCACCATAATGGCTTTTGGAAGATGGAATTTGTATAAGCTGGGTTAATCCCTTGATCACCGATTCAAATAAAAATAGATAAAACATGAGGAGGTTGGCAGGGGTGAAGGACTGGGAATAGCAACGGTGTTGCCAGAAGGTGTCTTTTCTGCCAAGGGGAATTGGCATAGGGAACCGTCTCTGAGCCCAAGTTCTGGAAGCCACAAGCTGATGGAGACAGAAGACAGATTGCCTAGGTCCAGCTGGGGAGTGGAGCCCTGCTGGCCCAGCCAGATCACAAGTGAATTGCCCCTCTGACCTGCACACGTGCTCTGTGTGCCGAAATTTGCATTTCTTTCCATTTAGAGTTTTGCTTTCTGTTAGCCCACAAGAAGTTTAGTGGCTGTCATGAACAAGTTTTGTTGTGTTTTCCTTTGGAAATGTAGCTGTTAGGAAATCATTCAACGAGTTCTGGGTTTATACCTAGAAATGGTCCCCTGGAAGTCTGGAAGAGTTAGATGCTACCACAATGTTCTACGAGATGTGCAGGGCATAACTTGTACACGCAGGCTGGGTCAGTCGTATTGAGTGGATTGCAGGAGGAAACCTTAACTATGAGGCTGCTACCTTGGACTTGAAATACTTTGACAATTAACAATTAGTGAGAATTGGGATAAGATTTTTTTCTCCTTGGCAAATTCTTCTAACATACTACAAGCAAAATGGGATTTCAAAGGCATAAATTGCTCAGTGATGACAAACTTTTAATTACTTCACATACAAAAGATTGGCATGGTATTTATGACTTTTAATGTACTCATTAAAAAAGACTCCACAAGGCCGGGCACAGTGGCTCATGTCTGTAATCCCAGCACTTTGGGAGGCCGAGGCGGGCGGATCACGAGGTCAGGAGATCGAGACCATCCTGGCTAACACGGTGAAACCCCGTCTCTACTAAAAAAAAAATTAGCCGGGCATGGTGGCGGGTGCCTGTAGTCCCTGCTACTTGGGAGGCTGAGGCAGGAGAATGGCATGAACCCGGGAGGCGGAGCTTGCAGTGAGCCGAGATTGCACCACTGCACTCCAGCCTTGGCGACAGAGCGAGACTCCATCTCAAAAAAAAAAAAAAAAGACTCCACAAGAATCTCTACTAAGCTTTGCTTGATTTGCCTGTACATTGGGTAGGATGCCTTTGAATGCAAGTTATAGAAAGCACAGGTCAGAATGGTTTAGGCCATTCTGGATAATTTGTCATCTTGCATAGGGTAAGTTGCAGGTTGGTTCCAAAATCAACATCCCAAGATATACAAGCGTCTCCCCTTCTTTCCATTTTGCCCTTCTCAATGAGCTTGGTGCTTTCTCCTTATGCCAAAATAGCAGCCAGATTTCTGACATCAAAACAGGTATGGCCTTGTCCAGCAGAAGAAAATTCTCCCTATGTGTTGCTTTTTTTTTTAATTATGGAAAGATTTCTCAGAAACCCCTTCACTGACCTTCTGTCACATCTCATTGGCCAGCATTGGATCACAATCGCTTCCTAAATCAGTCAGTAGGGAGGTGAATGGGCTCACACTGACTACTTAGAGCTATACATGAATCAAAATTTACTCCTGGGTCAAGTAGGGGAGAGGTGGATCCCTGACCAAAATCTCACACATGTGTACATACATGCATGCCTATCCAATAATAACCAACTGCTGAAGTGTGTGCACTCCAGAGGCAGATGCTGATGCCAAGTTTGGGGTGCAAAATGTTATTAGGGTTCAATTCCTTTGAAGGGAATGGAGAGGAAGCGGGGTTGGGTAGTGGAAGGAGTTGAACTGCAAGGTAGGCCTGAAAAAGTCTGGGCCATTTCTTGGCTTTGGAGGGTTCTGGGGCAAGTATTGCCTGCTTGTATCCTGCATTGGGTCGAAATGACCAGGACTTTATACCTAGGAGATGACTCATCAGATGTGGGCTGCTGGGAGAGGCAGCTCTCTGCAGCTGAGGCAGATTTGGAAGGCTACATTCCCCATAGCTGGGCAGAAGGTCCTGCCCTGCTGGGGGATCAGGGTTCTGTACCCCCATGTATGTCATGCCAACTGTGTCTGTCACAGCCCAGTGTGCATAACTACATGAGTGTGAAAAATATATAACTGCATTTATTTAAAAGGATTTTATAGTCTCTTCTGGCCACTAGTCCAAACTCTCTCTTTCTCTATTCCCAGCCTCAATTTTTCCAGAGCAGCAGGGTTTTACTGTATTATGTTCATGTATGGATTGTAGATGGTTAGAGCTCAATCAGCTCTTGGAGCTCACCTGTTCAATAAGAGCATTAGTTAAGGAAGCCAGGGTCCAGATGATTCTGGACCTCAACTTGAAATCTTTCATGTAGTAGGCATTCAATGAATACTTGTTAAATTGAATTAATCAAGGACACAGACTCAGGATTAGAACCTCGCTCTCCCAGCTTCTAGTCCAGCGTTCTGTGAACCTTGCTGTCTCTGTGTGTGTTTGTGTGTGTATGTGTGTATATGCGTGTGTGTGTGAGAGAGAGAGACAAAGACAGAGAGTAAACTTTGGACTATCAAATAATTCCAGTGGTTTTGGTCCAGTGGTCTGGGATTTTACATTATCATGCATACTAGTAGGAAAACTCAGACAAGTCAGAATTATTTCACTGGATAAACTAGAGGCAGATGTATCTGGCGTTCACATTGGTTTTATTTTATGGGCTATATTGAGGGAACCAACTCAAACTTGGGTGGGGCAGTAGCTACTCAGCCCAGCCAAATATTGCCATGGGGCAATGCAGGCCCAAGATAGCCTGTATCCTCTGCTTCCTCAAGAGAAGCTGGAAATCTGAATTTTTAGGTGATATCTACAAAATTTTTAATGTTGACTCAAAAATTTAAAATTGTCATGTTGGCCAACTCAAACATGCTAGTTTGAAAACTCTAATCCAGTGGCTCTCAACCAGGGGCAGTTTTGTTCCCCAGGAGACATTCGGTAATGTCTGGAGATATTTTTGGCTGTCACCAGGGAAGCCGGAATGCTACTGGCATCTAGAGGCCAGGGATGCTGCTAAACACCCTACAATGCACAGGACATTCCTCAACCAAAATGTCAATTGTGATGAGGCTGAGAAACCTTGCTTTAGTCATACGTTAAAGTCAAAAACAGAAACTGCATCTTTTTCACTGGGACCTCCTGTGTGAAAAGTGGCAGTTGGGGCCTGCCCCAAAACAGGAAAACTAAATTTCAGAGCTTCAAAAATCAACACTTTTAAAAATGGTTGCTGAGTTACAAATGGCCAAAAAGCATATGAAAAGATGCTCAACTACTAACTGTCAGAGACATGCAAATCAAGACCACAACTGAGGCATTACCCAACCATTGCAGTGGCTACTATAAACAGCAACAATAACAGAGAGTAAGTGTTGAAAGGGATATGGAGAAGTTGGAACCCTGGGAATTGTTGGAGGGTGTAGAATGGTGCCACTGCCATGGGAAACAGTATCATGGTTCCTCAAAAAAATTGAAACTAGGACTACCTTATGATCCAGAATCTCACTTCTGGGCCTGTATCCAAAAGAATTAAAAGCAGGGTCTTGAAAAGGTATTTGCACACTCATGTTCATAGCAGTGTTATTTGCAAGAGCCAAGAGGTAGAAGCAACCTACATATTCATCAGTGGATGAATGGATAAACAAAATGTGGTATTTACATACAATGGAATATTATTCAGCCTTAAAAGGGAGAGGAATTCTGACGCTTGGTGCAGCATGGGTGAACCTTGAAGACATTATGCTCTGTGAAACAAGCCAGACACAAAAGGAAAAACACTGTATAATTCTACTCACATGAGATATCTAAATTAGTCAAATCGTAGATAATAGGAAGGAGAAGGGTGGTTGCCAAGAGCTTGGGGAAGGGGCAAAATAGAGTTATTTATAGTTATAGGGTTTCGGTTCTGCAAGATGAAAAAGTTCTGGAGATGTATCTCACAGCGATGTGAATATATTTAGTACTACTGAACTGTACACTTAAAAATGGTTAAGATGGTACACTTTATGTTATGTAGTTTTATTTTTACCACATTTAAAACAATAGGTTACTGAGCTGAAAAATAGTTCACCAACAAATTCTAATCTCATTGTATGAGTTATGTCAAGGTATTTTGAAAAAGAAACACAAAAACAAAGTGTCATTTGTAGAGAACCAAATCACAGTTTTCTGTGCATTTGAGGAAATAGCTAAACCACCAGAACTGTGACTGAGTGATAGGTAACTAAAATGATAAGCATTGCATCAGGGCTTCAATCCTCCTACACCCCCAGGGCTCAGTGTCCTCATGTGATCAGATCACTAAGGACTCACCAAGGTTCACAGCTGGTGGGATAAGAGCTGGTGAGGTGGGGCCCGGCTTGGTGGCTCGTGCCTGTGATCCCAGCACTTTTGGGAGGCTGAGGTGGGCGGATCACCTGAGGTTGGGAGTTTGAGACCAGCCTGACCAACATGGAGAAACTCAGTCTCTACTCAAAATACAAAATTAGCCAGGCGTGGTGGTGCATGCCTGTAATCCCAGCTACTCGGGAGGCTGAGGTAGGAGAATCACTTGAGCCTGAGAGACAGAGGTTGTGGTGAGCAGAGATGGCGCCACTGCACTCCAGCCTGGGCAACAAGAGCGAAATTCTGTCTCAAAAAACAAAACAAAACAAAACAAAAACCAGCTGGTGGGGTGGGTCCCCTCCTATGGTAAGGGAAACCATCACTGCTGAAAATTTTTCCCTGCTCTACCAATTATGACACTATGCTCTGAGGCTTCCAGAAGTTGCCTTTTGATACAAAAACTGAGATTTTAGAATTCCAAAATTTATCTCAAAAAAGTCTCTGCTACGTGTCTACAATACACATTCTGAAATCAATTACATTTTTCATCCTGGACTATGTAGGCCTGCTTAGAAGGCAACGGTCTGTTGCCCAAAGTGAGGGGAGAGGGAAGGGGATGAGGAGGGTGGAGGGGAGAGGAGGATCTGATGCCATCCTGACGCTCACATTGCCTCTTGCACTCCACTGCAGGCTTCTCGCAGGCAGGCTCTATGTCTTCATCTTATACACCAGGGCTAGGCTGGCACAATAGCAGCTACTAAAAAAGTGTTCGAATCAAGGAATGAGTAAACATGGGGTGACTTGACCTCTTTGTGTCTTCCTACCTTTAAAATAGGGTTAGCAATTCCTGGGGGTGACCTCAGGCAACTCTGTGAGCCAAGCCAGGTTTCCTCCATTCCCCGTGTCTTCCCTGGGGGTGGACCATTTCCCTTCCCTACTAAACCCTGCCCTCTGAAAAGCCTTCCTGCCGGCTTTGCCCCACATTACACACTGGTTGATGGGTTCTTTCCAGAGGGTATTTGTTTCTTGAGCCTTATCTGTCGTGTGAAGTGGAAGGGTAGTTTTTTGTTAAGGGGATTTTCAGGTACAGTTTGTTGGGAGAGGTTCTCTGAGGCAGTCAGTCCCTTCCTGGGCCCCCTGGTCTGCTGGGCACATAATCTGCTCTGCTTACACTGAACGCTGGCCCTGGAGTCCCTGCCCTACCTGCATCACCAGGCTGTCAGGGGGATAAAGCGGGATGATGGATGGAGGAGGACTTTGAAAAGTTAAAAGCTCCTCACGAGCGCGAGTTGTTATTGTTGTTAATCCACAGCTGTCGGGGAGGTGCTCCTCTTGAAAAGAGTCTCATCTCTAAGGAGACTGGGGGCAATTTGGAAAGAGGTGGCATTTATGGGTTTCTTGCTTTAAAACAAAACAAAAAACATCCCCCCCAGTGTATACCGTGAGTGAACAGGATGAAGAGTTATTCTTAAAATCAGAATGGATAAGGGTTCCCTCTGACCCCCGACCTCCCATCCTACTCTAAAGCCTCTGAAAACTGCAAACTTTGTTTTGGCAGGTTCACTGCCAAATGACAGAAAGCCAATAGCCTTAATTTTTCTCTCTGTTCCCACATCTCTTCTCTACCCTCCCATCCCCCTTCCATTATTTTAGAACAAGTCTCGGCTTGGAGCTGATCTTTAACTTCTGGAAACTGACTTGGTTCTGTGTGTATTTGGCTTGGCTGAGTGAGGGGAGAAGGGCTTGCTTTTGCAGGAAGAGGAGGGGGTGCACGCTGGGAAAGTCTGGGAGCTGGGAGGAGATGGGAGGCCGAAGTCCAAGTTTGCACCCTCTCTTCCTAGGCCTGCTTCCGCGTGGGGCTCACAGCATTGTCAGCCAGTCGTGGGGGTGCTGAGAGTGGGTAGGAGGGCAGGAGGGAGGGTTTGAGGTGGTCAGGTCCTGGGTCTGATTGTTATTCTCACTGCTGTTCAAATTTTGCTAAATGCGGGCCAGTTGCTGGAAAATAAATCACGAAGGGGCGAGAGGTGGCTGGTGGGTGTTTATGGGGGTGATTTGTTGTCCTATAGGGAGGTGACGGTTTCCACTGCTCTTTTGAAGTGGAAGAGGGACGTCCCTGGCTGCCTTTCCCTCCTTGCTGGCTATTTTCATTTTTTTCTTGGCGGAGGCTTGAATGTGCTCAAGGATTAACTAGAGGCCACGGATTGGCCCAGATTCCCGCGACTGGGCTGGGCGGCACAGGAAGACCCGTGAGCTGGGGAGTTGAAATTCCATCCTCTGCCCTCACCAACGGCTGGCAAATCGAGCCCTTCTGTTCCCTGAGAGCAGCCCTGAGTGTGAAGGGCCTCTCTGAAAGCGGCCCACGGGATGTGGCCAGGAAACAGGGCTTTGTTTCTGTGTGGGGTATAGGAGAAACGATTTTCTGTACTCTGGGATCTTCAAGAGCTTCACCAAACATTCCCAGAATATGGCTTCTCTCCTGTTGTTCCTTCCTCTCTCACTCCTCCTGTCTAAATCCAACTCAAACTCCAGGGCACTGTTCAAATCCCACCTCCTTCTTTGTTTCTAGAACGGTCGTCTCTTCACTGCATGAGTGCCCAGAACCCTGTTTATGCTCATCACAGGAGCAGGCACTTGATTACCTGAAATTACATATATGTTGGCACTTGGGAATTTATTTATCTTGCCAGTTGATGATGTGTGTTCTAAGACTTGCTCTCTGTCTGTATGTCTTATGTTCTTCTTGAGATTATTAACTTCTTTAGGACAAACAATACAGCCTAGTCCTTTGATATACTTTGAAATTCTAAACTTTGTAAACATTTTCTTTTTTTTTTTTTTGAGACAGAATCTGGCTCTGTTGCCCAGGCTGGAGTGCAATGGTGCAATCAGAATTTACTGCACCCTTGACCTCCTGGGCTTAAGTGATCCTCCTGACTCACTGAGCTTCCTAAGTAGCTGGGACTACAGGTGCACACCACCATGCCCGGCCCTTTGTAAGCATTTTAAAACCCACTACTTTTTTTCTTTTCTTTCTTTTGTTTTTTTTGAGATGGAGTTTTGCTCTGTCGCCCAGGCTGGAGTGCAGTGGCACAATCTTGGATCACTGCAACCTCTGCCTCCTGGGTTCAAGTGATTCTCCTGCCTCAGCCTCCCGAGTAGCTGGGATCATAGGTGCATACCACCACACCTGGCTAATTCTTGTATTTGTAGTAGAGACGGGGTTTCACCATGTTGGCCAGGCTGGTCTTAAACTCCTGACCTCAAGTGATTGGCCTGACTTGGTCTCCCAAAGTGCTGGGATTACAGACATGAGCCACTGTACCTGGCCCCCATTAGTTTTTTTTTGTGTGATTATAATTTATATGAAATGAGGAGGGCAGACACTGGAAGAGAGGATGCACCCTCAGGAGTAGATGAGGTTCTAGCCTCGTCTATACCACAGGGATGTGCCTTTACTTCCTCCTCCTGCATTAGGCATCAAAACTAGATCATCACACTCTCCTCAGTCTGACGACTCTTTCCATCAGAGCCACTATAGATCAATCAATCAGAGCAGGCTCTTGTTCTGAGGCATTCATGGGGAGCATGTGGGCTCTTGTGCAATTCCTACCCTCCATTTGTCTATCTTCCCTGAGCTGGCCAAAGTAGACAAGATGTAGTCCACACAGGAGTCAGAAGTCAGGAGGGTGTCTTGGGCATGGGAGGCAGTTCCTTAAAATTCTGCCACGCTGTGGGATCTGGATAGTCATGCTTGCATGCTGGTCATGAGGGGAGGTGATCAAGTGGCACTTTGAAGTTCCATAGGTGCTTCAGGACAGAACACAGGAATACGCAGGTGTCCAGGTCTCACATTCTTACTTCCTGGTCCAGGTGTGACAGTCAATAAGCAGACTTTACATTTTGGTGTTTTCCTGTATAGCAGGTACAATCAGTGATGGGGTTATTTTTCTCTCCCCCATTCATGCCTGCTTCTTTAAAATTTTAATATTAAGAATTGTTTTATGAAATTAATGTTAAAATACTACAGTGTTCTCTTCCCTGGGGGTGCAATAGAGAGGTCGGTGTTCCTGGGATTCCTTCTGAGTGCCCATCATCCAGCCTCACTTCCCTTTGCCTCCACACTGGCCCCAGCGGCCTTCTTTGGAGGATGCCCTTGGGCCCCTGGAGCTGCTTGGGGAAAGGTACAGACAGCCAGAAGTGCCTAGGGGTTTACATTCGCCCTGAGGTGGTCAGTAGCAGAGAACCGAATATGGCAGTGACAAAGGTCAGTGGCCTTGCTTCAATGTGGGTCCATTTATGCTCTGGAATCTGGCAGAGGCTGGGCCGGAATCTCACCTGTGCTTGGCTTTTTCCCCATTTCTGTTCTGTTCCCCTCATCCCCTTTCCGTTTTCTCCTGGGAGCACCTTATTGATATATAACTGACAAGTGAATTATAGTCTCCAGATCTGATTCTGGGGGACCTGTTTTAAGATGGGGGTGGCAGAAGGTGGGGGGATGGCATGAGAGTGTAGATCATAGATAATCCTAATCACAGCTGAAGTAAAGCTGCCCTGTGGGCACAGGATCCCTGCATAGAGGCCCATGGGATGACTGGAGTGCCCATTTACCCAGTAGGGCCTGGTGAGTAATAGCATGGGGCTGGGCTGCCTGTGTTCTCCAGAGGAGGACTAAGAGAGGGGCTGAGAATCTGAGTGGGCCACAGTCATTTATGCAGCTCAGGCTAAACCACTTCTGGATGCTGGAGAGTTGGTTGTAGTTGATCTTTTCAGTTTCTAAGATTGGAAGTTGGCATCACCCATGAGATAGTCACGATGGCCTCCAAGGACAGGGAGATTTCGAGTGTGGCCTGACCCCTGCTCTGCCGTTCTCCCCAGTGCCAAGGTAAAGGGATTCATTTGGCTTTTCTTTCCCTTATGGAAAAGCCCAAGTCACTGCTTTTCACTGTGGTTTCAGTGTGGAAGTACTCCTTCTGGGTGAATTAAAAGGAAACAGAAACAAACATTTTCCAGAGATTCTAAGTTGAAATGAAAAACCTATTGGCTTTGGCTAAGCAGTTTATTTTCTCTTTCTTTCTCCCCCCTCCTTCCACCACCCTTTTTGGATTTTTTTTTAACACTATCGTATGAGTCAGAATAGGTGTATCACTTTTAATTATTGTTGATTACCATTCGTGTTGGAACAGCTACCTTGTAACGCCATCTCCTATCAGGAAATAAATGCCGACTTAGTGACCTGCGTGAGATAGCTAGCGACCCATCCCACTGGGGAGATGGCGGGCAGCCGCCTGGCGCTTGTTGAATTAAGAAGTGTGACTACAGTAATTAGCAGCAGGTATCCACCACAGGATAGAGCAGATTCAGGGCAGAGCTCAGTCGTCATACAGGTTGACCTTGGTGTGGGAGAAATGAGGGATTTGGGATTGGGGCCTGAAGGGTTGGGGCAGGGGTCGTGAGAAAGAAGGTCAGTAGCAGAAACCAATTTGACATCTCTGAGCTTTTGTAATAGGATTTACCCCAGGCTTGTAGACCTGGGAATTGTCGCCTATGCAAAAGCTTGTGGCCAATTCTGCAGCCCTGGGGTGTGTATTTGGGAACGGAAGGGTTAAGTCTTGACTGCTTTGCCTCTAGTATGTGCTTAATGGAACACAAACAAAAAGGAAGAGACATAGTGTTAAAATAGAACTGGGGCGCAGATTGAAATGATACATGATTACTAGCAGTTGTACAATTTATGGAAAAAATGTGCATGCAGGTCTTTTAGGAAGTGTAAATAAAACAGATGGATTTATGGAGGGGGGAAGTATGCTTTACGCACCCAGCTCCTAGATCAACAAATGTTGCCCTCAAGGTAAATTTTTGAAAAATGTTCTAAGCTTGTATTAGTCACACCCATTTATTTTTGGCATAATTCGTGCACTCTTTGGAAGTTGGCAAGAGCAAGAATGTTGGGGCCAACATTTGGTCTTGCTTCAGGAGTTTCTATGAATATGAATGCCTGAAGTTTACATACACTTATGCCGTCTCTATAGCAACGTGTGTTTGTTGTGAAAATCTAGCCTTTTAAAGTCAAAAATCCATATGTTAACCTCAAATTCAACACGCTATTTAATTCTGGTGTTTTAAAAACCCTTTTAGGACTGTTGCACTTTTAATATTGGATTGGATTGGAGGGTGAGTTCATGGGTGTCCCTGGACACACACACACACACACACACAAACGCGCGTGCGTACAAGGTCTGTGCAAGGCAGACCTCTTGCTTATGGAAGTTAACCTTCATGTGCCTCCAAGTGGAGCCGGATGAGAGGAGCTTCAGATGATCATGGAGCAGCCCAGGGGAATCTGAGAGTCACATTTGAAGCACCAAAGGAGAAAATGACTTGGTAGATTGTGCATTTTTCCACTGGGTGTTTGGAACTTGGGGGAGACCTTGGGAGGACCATCAGGCTGGCTCTGGTCTTCCCCAACCTAGAGAACAGACAAGAGGCTGTGGGGAAACTGGCAAGAATGAGGCCACAGAGCCCAAGGCACGGAAACTTATCTGTGCAGCTCAGTACCTGTCAGATTTTCATATGGTTGGAATTGTTCTTGCCCTTAATGGGATTCTTGGTTGAATTCCAGTGAGATAACAGTTGTAGGTGGGAACCTGAATATATTTACTGCTCTCTTCAGGGGAAAGACCTGGCTTTTTGCAAAATTATTATGTCCTGTGCCCATAGTCTCTGGGTTGTGGTGTCCTGCATTTTTAGGGGATGCTCTTTGCTGAGACCCAGTGCTTCCTAAGATCCTCATGCTCTCCCCTCCCCGAACTGGCTCTCAGAATAGCATAGGCTCAACTCTTTTAGACTGATGTTTAAGAGGAAGAGAAGGAAAAGAAGTGGACTTGGAACAAAGATTGTGTTTCCCATTAGAACCTGGGGCCTACCTCTTAAGAGTGGCCATTGAACAATTTGCAGATACTCTTAAATCCTCAATTTTGGCATAAAGAAAACAACACCAGCTCAAATGAGATAATGGATATGACAGAGCTTTGTAAATTCTCAGCTCCTATTCAAATGCGAGTTTATTATTAAAATCACTTTAATAAGGGATGGCAAATAGTGTTCTGCTCAGATCCCAGCTTTGCTCAGTGGGTTGTAGCTGCTTGCAGTGTTGTGCTGAGAAAGATTCTGAGATTCTTTCACAAGGAAGTGCTGAGATTGACTAGTGATGTCTGTCATGGGCACCAGAAGCCTGGAAGGGTCCTATCCAGTGTCAAGTGTTGGCAGTTTGAGATCCATTTGCTTTTTAAGAGGGATAGAGAGTATGAAATAAGGAGATAAATCTTTAACAGTAAAATTTTAGATATCAGTGTGTGGCGAAGGCATTGTTTTGAGGAAGTGAGCCCCTTAATGCCCAGAATCAAGCTTGTGTATAGTTCTGACTCTGTCATTGGAAGACAGTTCTCATATTGTTTCCCAAGGCTGTTTCCCTGGTTGTCTGGTTAGGGAGGTGCTAATAATTGACACATGTGTTTCTTTTTCCCTTTCTGTTGTCCCATTAATCACACTGTCTCTTTCGTACATTTTGACCTTTCATAAGATTCAGCTTAGCACTTGGCTCATTGTTGTTCTCTGCTGATCGCAACATGTACAGATTCTATATGTACAAATGTTTTAGCCATAGGTATTTAGCCATAGGTACAGATTCATCTGTGAAAGTATAAATTGCTTGAGGAAAGGGATTATGTCCCACATTTTCTCTCCCCTTGATTCCTAGTCTAGTGTAGGACATATAATAATTTGCTAAGCAAATTCTGAATTGCTCAGTAAATTTTTTTTGTGATTAGATATTAATTTTGGAAAACTTGAAAAAATATAAATAAGTAAATAAAAAAAGATCTTAAAACATTAGTACTAGAAGTAATTACTGTGAACATTTTGGTGAGTTTCCTGCCAGCATTTTATTACATGTACATATTTACATATAAATTTTAAAATAATTTAGAGCATACTTTATAATTACATGATCTGGACTTTCCTTTTACGCTACATTATAACTACTTCTCTGGATCTTTAAAAGAATCTTGGCAAATATTAAAATACTTGAATTTTAATTTTAAAACTTCAACTATTTTTTATTATTTTGTGATTTCAACAGTAATGCATATGATTGTAAAAAAAAAAGTTGAAGATATGAAAAGTAAATATCCTCTCTCCTCTTTTCTCCTGTTTTTCACTCGGTTGATGTAACTCCTTTTTAGCAATTTCTTATATTTCTATTCAGACATTAGTTTTGCATGTATAGACACAGAAAACTTGGGTTCATATTATTCATACAGTTTTGTGACATTTTTGCATGTATTATATCTTGGACATCTTTTATGTTACTACATACAAATCCACCTCATTCTTTTAAACTACTGCTAGGTATTCCATTCTAGGAAAATCTCATCTTTAACCAAACTTCTATTGATAGCTATTTAAGTGGTTTCCCTTTTTAAAATTTTTTTTTTGAAACAGGGTCTCACTTTGTTGCCCAGGCTGGAGTGCAATGGTGTACTCACAGCTCACTGCGGTCTCAACTTCCTGGGCTCAAGTGATCCTTCCACCTCAGCCTCCTGAGTAGCTGGGACTATAGGCTCATGCTACTATGCCTGGCTAATTAAAAAAAAAAAATCTATATATATATTTGTAGAGACAGGGCTTTACTATTCTGCCCAGGCTGGTTTCAAGCTCCTGGCCTCAAGCAATCCTTCCTTGGCCCCACAATGTGTTGAGATTATAGGCATAAACCACATGCCCAGGCCTTTTTTTTTTCCTCTTATAAACAATGCTGCATCAGGCATCTTTGTTCGTGTATTTCTGTGTGCATCTTTGCACATATGTTTTAGCGTACAAGTGTTTATGTAGGATTAATGCCTGAAATGGAAATTCTGGGCTAAAGGGAGGGTTCACATGTAAAGTATTAAAAGATATGGGCAAGTTGCTCTCTAAAAATGTTTATGCATTTACATTCTCATCAGCTATGCATAATCTTTCTGGTTTCCCATACTCTTATCAATAATGGGGACAAAAAATGAAAAACCACACACACAAAACCAAACAAACAATAATCTCACTGTTTTTAAATTTACATGTCATTCATTATAAGTGAGTCTGTGCATTTATTCACACATTTATTTAGCCACTCGTATTTTTTATTCTATAAACTGCAGTTCACATACTTTGTATATTTTTGTATCATGTTATTTATAAGTTTCTAATTAATACATTATATGTCTTTAGATATTAAGAAAATTATTTGTTGTATGTGATAGAAGTAGTTCCACAATTTTTTTTTTGTCTTTCTCTGACCTGTTATGGTGTTTTTACAGCAGTTAAAAATGTTTATGTACTCAAGCTTGTTAGTTTTTTTTCTCAATTATTTTATTTCATGTTAAGAAGAGTCTAATTTATTCCAAGATAATTTAGAACATTCCCCTGTCTTTCCTTTACCAGTTTAAAAAATGTTATTATTTTCATGTTATAAGATCATGTTATTTTCATGTTTAAATTAAACAAAAATGTAATACAGGGCACTGGCATAAACTTTTCCCCAAATATTTAGCTAATTATCTTACACCATTTGTTGAATAATCTATATTTTTTCTTCTGATTTGAAATGCTACCTTTATCATATACTAAATTCTTATATATGATTTGGCTTCCTTTGAACCTTCTACTCTTTCTAGTCCTACATTTGTACCTTATTGTTTTAATTACTGTAGTTTTAACGTATTTTTATAACAGTGAGGTCTAGACTATACTTGTTAATCTTCCTTTTAAAACACATTTCTTGGCTATTTTCACATGGCCTATTTTTCCAGATGACTGTGGAATCATTTTTGGAATCATTTTGTCAAATTTCTATTCCCCCAACAAAACAAACAGAACTGTTTTTGAGATTTTGATTGGGATTATGTTGAATTTATAGACTAAGATGGAGAGAACTGACATCTTTACACTACTGAGACTTCCTATCCAAGAACACAGTTTTTATTTCATTTTATTAATATCTTATTTTGTGTTTCTCAGTAAGCATAACTTTTAAAGGCTTTACAATACTTTGCCTATGGATTTACCATAATTTACATGATTCTTCCCTTATTGCTGAATGAGTTCCCATCTCTTTCTAGATTAAACGATGTGACAGGGAGCATTAGTATGCTTTGCTCTTTGAACACGTTTTGCCAATTTCCTTAGAATACATTTCCAGCAGATCAAAGGATCTAGGCATTTTAAAGGCTTTGGTAGCTATTGAGAGATGGCTTTTTAGAGAGGCTCAAATAATTGACCCTCCTGCTGGTAGTGTCAGAGTACCTGTCTGGCTGAACTCTCGCCAGCATTTTGAGTATTAGTATTAATAGTATCTTTGCTAAGTTGGTGTGAATGAGTTAAGTGGTGGGTGGGACACAGCATTAGATGGCTGCCTCTGCCTATCTGTGAATGGATTTTTAGAAATGTTCTCCTTTGCTACATGCTTTTCTCTACAGAATACTCAGGGGGCAGTTTTCACTCTTCACTAAGATTACCTTTGAGCCAACTTTGAAGACATTTACTTTAGCATCTTCTTATGTCTTTTGGAAATTTCATTTGTCCACTGATATCTAGGAATGAAGGGTAAATTTTGAGAGGCATATTTCCATTTTGTTGTGATAGACTTGTCTAAGAGTAGTCAAGACAGATGAGACCCCCCACCCCCATCTGCCCCAACACACATACACACAAGTGGCTGAGACTCTGCAAATTTCAGCTGAGCAACTTGGGGTTGACTTGGGCCAAGTTTGAGAGAAGGTGTCCAAATTCCATGCTCCAAATAGGTCTCTGGAACAGAAGAGTTCTTCTTGCTTTCCAGCTGCAAATGCCATTTGGATTTCCCAAGCTTAGGACCCAGAAGTGTTCTTTTGTGAGAAGTAAATGCCAAATTTACTAGGCAGGCCTTAGATGGACAAGCAGACAACCATACTGGTAATGCCTCTTTGCTTTGGGGTTACTGTCGCTCCTGTATACTTTGGCAGGCTTCGAGCATGGGAATCAGACATTTAAAATGCTCTCCCTTTCCATCCCAAAACCCCCTTTGCTGCCACCACCTTGCTGTAGAACTCCCTCCATCAAGATTTTTTGGTGGGGTGGGTCATGCTTTTATAGGGCTGTTTCTTTCAGGGTAAGCCTATTAGGCTTCTAGGATGTTTTAATTGGGGCAGTGTAATGGTAGGGTGCCACAAAGGCCCTGACAAAGGGTACTTTATAAATCAGATTATTATGCTTAGTTGTGTTAATGGACATTTATATGCCCTAAACCCTTCATATAGCAACGAGACAATAGCTCTTAAGGCCATAGTTACTATTTTGGGTAGTGCTTACTTGTAAAACTGGATCATTTTATTGTGAAGCTGTTTTCAGTTAGAGAGTACATAAAACCCTTTGAAAGACAGAATTTCAATTTTGTGGTTGCTGTCTTCTGTAGCTTAAATGGTAAAATCATTACACACACACACACACACACACACACACACACACACACACACACGCGTATATATATGAAAGCTTTGAACCAGTTAACATTGTGCTCCTGAAGCAGGACTTCTTAATAATGGGGAACTACCAAACCTTAGAGGAATTTGACCAAATGTCCAACCTTTCTCCTGACTAGTAATAATGTTAACTTTTGGGAGGCAGATTCTCTCCGGTTTTGTTTTGTTTGTTTCTCAGTGGTTGCAGGGGCCCAGGGAAGGTTAGGAAGCTGTGTTCTAGTGATAGTCAGTGATACAGAGGACAGAGGACACAGGTTATATGGCTACAATGGAGAGTCTGAATGCACTGGTTGCATTGACAAGGATTTTCAAGTGCATTTCCATTTCTAGGCTTGCGACTGATGGACAGAGCACCCAACTGGCTTGACAGGAAGTCCCCTTTCCTCTGGGAGCCTGGCTACTTTGTTTGGAGGTTCATAGTAAGCAAATTGGACAGATTGTGGGTAGCTCGCTGTGCTACTTTGTGATGTGTAGATATGGCTGGAATTAGATAAGACTGAAAATTGTATGACACAGGGGCATGGATCGTTTCCACGACAGAGAGGATCCAATGCAGTGGGGACATCCCAAATTGACTGCAAATGCCTTCCCCGCCCCTCCCATTGGCTCACTTTTCCCGGATCCTTTTCTCTTTATTTACAGCTAGAGGGCTTCCTAAGTTTCAAGAGCACACACCTGCTTGGTTCCTAGGATGGCGACTGGGACTATTTGGAAGAAGCTACTCTGAGGGTGGAAACTTTGTCCCAGACACCCCAGAGGACCAATAATCAGATTATGGGAAAAATTCTCACATTCCTACTAGGTACTTTTGAAATTCACCTGGTGTCTACAATTTCCTTTCCTCTGTTCTCCTTTGCTCCCTGTTCTTCTTTCTGGTGTCAAATCTGTTAGTCTGAAGGATGAGCCATCAATGGCGACTTCCATGGCACCATTCGGGCTACTTCCAATCTCCCCTCTTTCCCTGTGTAAGCCCTGCCAGAATCCATCTCACCTTTGCTCTGACCTTTCTCTTGTATGTGACCCTGGGCCCCTCATCTGTCTTCTTCCTTCCTACAGGTCCACATCAGTCTTATTTCATCTTTGAAACCTTTCTCGCCACTCCAGATGTTGGTAGACATTAATTGTACCTGTTGTTTGGGGTTTCTACTACCCTGCTGCCCCACCTAGGGTGTTCATAAAGCAAAGAGGCAGTATACTTGGTGGCTAAGAGTTTGGCCCCTGGAGTCTTCACCTGGCTTGAGTCCTGGCTCTGACCCTTGCTGATGTGTGGCCCTGACATGACAGTTCACCCCCTGAGCCTCAGTTTCTCATGGAAGACTAGAGCATACCTCATTAAGTAGTCATTAGGCTTAAACACAGTTCAAAGCCATTGAAAGCTCTTCTCGTGGTGGTGGGTAGTAAGCACTCAAGAAGTGTTAGCTGCTGTCATTGCTGTTATTATTATAATTGTTTTGATGGATCATCATGTCCCATCATAAGGTCTTTGACATCTTCCCAGTATCTACCAGACCTGTGCCTACAGGTAATAAGCTGTCCCAGGGGAGGATGAGGATGGCATAAGCCTCATCTCCTCCCCATGCTGACCCTTTGGCTCCCAGGACAGGATGTTTGGCAGCACAGAGGTCCTGCCAAGGTTGTTGGCAAATAAACACTGCCATGTTCTTTAGGAAGCCAATAAGGTGACCTGCAGTTTTCTGTGCAGAGAGTTGGGGCGGGGGTGGGAGGAGGTGAGTGTGGCAGGAAAGATGAGGCTTTGCAGAAGTGGGAAGAATAACTGGGAGCCACTTCTCCTTTGTCTATCCTATAAACTTGCTGTTTCTGGAGGAAAGGAGTTTAGAGGAGTGAGGACTGTGTTGGAGTCAGATTTGGGCCAGGGTTTCAGGTCCTAGTTCCGTCACTTGCCAGCTATGTAAGACTGGGTACCTCACAATCTTTGGGGCTGCAGTCTCCACATCTGTAAAGCTGGGATGATGTACTTCTCAGGGATGCTGGGGGAATCCAGGGAGCTAGTCCCTGTGTGCAAGTGCTGTGTGAAAAACTACACACATATTAGTTGTCATAATCAGACACACTCTGTATTAATAGCTTTGATTTCACTATTGCACCTTACTTGTTCCTCCTTCTTTGTCCTTCTATCCTGTTCTTCCCCTCCTATTTATTTGCCCTGTATTTCTGTTTCCCTCTTTGGTTGCAATGACAGATCTTTATTTAGTCTACAAGGAAACAGCAGAGGGGAGTAGAGTTCCAGGTTTCTGGCTAGGACCTCTGCTTTCACAATTTTTTTTTTTTTTCCCTTTAGAGACAGGGTCTCACTTTGTCACCTGGGCTGGAGTGGTGCAATCATAACTCACAGCAGCCTTCAACTCCTGGGCTCAAGCGATCCTTCTGCCTGAGTCTCCCAAGTAGCTGGGACTATAAGCACGTGCCAGCATGCCCAGCTAATTTTTAAATTTTTTTTTTTGTGGATAACAGGTCTCAGTATATTGCCCACGCTGATCTTGCACTCCTGGGCTCAAGAGATCCTCCCACCTCGGCTTCCCAATGCGCTGCCCTCGCATTGAACCACTTTCCTCTTCAGCTTTCAGATGGGCTTAGTGCTGAGGCCGGGGCTGGGATGTCCCAAATCCCTGCTCAGAGTTCCTTCTCTGTTCACGTGCACTCTTGTCTCCACAGCTGGAGACTAAACTTGTTTAGGGCAAATATTATGGTTTGTATTACTTTGTACAAAGGCAGGTACACAGTAGGCAATCTGTAATTGTTACTCAGTGGTGCTGCTTTTTGGGAAGGGATAAGAAAAATGGGACAAATACTCTTGCAGCCTGTGGATCAGTACCTCTCAGAGGGCACACTCGAGCAGTGGCCCAAAGGGACACAGGCTCAGGCTCCTGGCCTGAAAGAGTATAGGGTTGAGAGCTGATCTCCAGGATGGGGTGGTGGGTGAGGTCCTGGTCATCCACATGCTCTGGGCTGAGGGTTATTCTTGTTTCCTAGCCAGCAGAGGAGAGTTGGGCAGGCTCATAGTCTGTGGGTTAGCTTGTTTGAAATATGCCTCCAGCTGGTGCATGGTGCCATGCACCTGTAGTCCCAGCTACTTGGGAGGTTGAGGTGGGAGGATAGCTTGAGCCCCAGGAGTTCAAATCCAGCACGGGCAGCATAGAGAGATCCCATCTCTTAAAAAAAGGGAAATAAGTAAAGAAATGGCAAACCCATGGTAACAAAAAACATGGTGTTATGGTCCTGGGGAACTTCATTTCTTGTGTGTGGAAAACCGACCAACTGGACCTCTATCCTGTGGCTTAAAAGCATGGAAACTTAGACAGTTGCTGAACAGGGCCTTAGATATATTCAGACAGCAGAGGAGAACTGTTTAGCCAGAACAGAAGCCTGTGTGGTTGATTCATTCATTTATCCTTAAGTCACTTCTCAGTTAGTTGAGTATGCCCTCCTTGGTGGACTCAGGGTAACATAGGGTAGAGCATCCCAGAAACTGTCACAATTCCTTGGGAACTTATAGTCCATCAGGAAGACAGATACGTTATGAATAGTTACCCAAATGTATATAACTATAATTATGGTAAGTAACATAAAGGCAAAGTGTGGAGGGGTCATGACTTGCAGGGAGACCTGACCTAGTTTGCAGGGTCAGGAAAGGATTCTCCCTCCACATGACACTTAAGAGATCCAAAAGATGAGCAGGGGAAGGGTGTTCAGACAGCCCTGATGCCAGCTAGTGCAAAGACTCTTTGGTAATTAGAAGAGCACACCTCTTTAAGCTAGTTTATTGCTGAATCATTGTAGTAACTCTGCATCTGTGATGCTAGTGAGGCAAACGGTGTCCCTTGGAGTCATGCAGTGCATGGCTGGTGCAGTGCAAGGGAGGCTCTGGCTTCAGGAAGAGGAATGGCCCTGGGGTGAGCAGGAGCTCGGGCTATTAGAGGAAAACTGTGCAACCAGCTGAATGCAGGTAAGCCAGGGGAAAAGAGAGAATGAGGAGTGGGAAGAGGTGGGCCGGGGTTGAGACATGCAGCACATGGAAGTCCCTGTTAAGGATTTGAAGGATTTCAAGGATTTTAAGTCATTGAAGGGTTTTAAGCAAAGAAACAACTTGGTCGTTTTTATATGTTAAAAAGCTTACTCTGGTTGCTGGTTGGAGAATGGTTCAGAAGGCCAAAGTGGATGTGGAAAGACCAGATAGGAGGATTTTACAGTCCTTTGCTTGTGAGTAGGAGTGCAAAGATTAGAGAAATATTTGGGAGGTGGAATGGATAGAATTTAGGGATGGATGATGTGTATGTGGGAGGCATGAAGGGGAAGGAGGATTCAACCTTTAAAGGCTGTCCTGAGAATCAGGAGCTGGCTAAGATGATTGCAAGGAGCATTCAGAGAGAGAGAGAGGACAGTGTCCTGGATGCCAAGGAAGGGGTTGTCTCTAGAAGGAGGGATCAGTGGGTCACTGTGTCAAAAGCCATAGACAGATCGGTGAGAGGCAACTTGGATTTGGCAAAGTCAAGCTTGGTGGATACATAAGTGTGAGAGTCAGGCTGGGATAGGCTGAGGAGTGGATGGGAGATGAGGAAGAGGAGAGAGTCAATGCAGGCAACTCAAGAAATGTTTGTGAAGGAAACAAGTAAGAGTGGGTGGTAGCTAATGGGAAATGTGGGTCTGGGGCGTCAGGTAGGGAGGATAACGTGGGAGAGAGTAGGATGGAAGGATTTAGTGGAGACAAAGAAATGGAGAGATACAGGACACAGAGAGGGTAACTGATAATGACAGGTTCTGGAGAAGGCAGGAAAGGGTGGGAGCCACTTATCTAAGGCAAGATTGGCTGTGGATAGAGAGTAGGGGTATCTCCATGGAAACAGCAGTGAAGGCGGAGAGGGTGAAGTAGATGCAGGTGGGTCTGTCAGTTTGGTGGTGGGAAGCTGGTAGAGTTTCTTTCATGTGGGTTCTGTTGACTTTCTGGAGTAAGAGAAAAGATTGTCTGCTGAGAGGCTGAAGATGAAATTTATGTGATGGACCAGCACCAGATGAAGCCTGAGAAGTTTGTCGAAAAAACAAAGGAGTGAGTGGAATCACTAACATCCACATAACATTGTATAATTTACAAATCACCCACACGTACTTCATTTCATTTAAACCTTATTTCAAACACATGTGTTGGTTGATATTATCCTCTAAGATGAAAATAAGGTCCAAGTTGGGTTCAAATTATTCTGGGAACCATGCCCCCCCAGAAGGATGCTGAGGAGCCCATTCTGCACTCCACCCGAACCAGCTTAGTGGGTTTTGTGTTTTTAGGTCCGCACTGCATGGGAATCTCCTTCCTACATTTGAGAAACTTCCCGCCATGTGATTCTTAGGGTGAGCAGAGCTAGCCTTTCAGCAGAGAAGCCTAGAAGGCCAATCAATACCCGCCCTCCTGAGCCCCCCAGGTGTCTAGGATGCAAGTAAGTGCTGGTGCTCCGGCAATTGCATGACCCTGCCTGAGGCTCTGAATTGAGAGCTGGTGAGGCCAAGAAATGGGGATGGTCCTGCTAGGGTGGTGACAGCAGCAGCAATGGCAGTGACATTGGGTTTCCAGGGGCTGTGCCACCAATGAAGGCACTTGCAGTGGTGACACAGGCTCAGGTGAACTCTTCAAAATGTGCCTGTAGGGAATCTGGGGCTGTGGTTCCAGGACCCAGCTTTCTTTTGTGCCTGCCCATTACCTGAACCTCTTTCTCCAGGCATTCTGGAGTCTATGAGCTGCCCTTAGTAAAGTCTGTTTTTGCTCAGTTCAGGCAGAGCCATTTCTATTGTTTGTGGCCAACAACCCTGACTGGTGCACCTGCTTAAACCAAGAGCATTGTTATATCTGCAAGAAGAGCCTGCAGCCCACCATAGTGTATTTAAGTTCTCAACATCCAAGTTATGTAGAAGACTCCAAGTTGAGGAGTGGGCATTCATACTTGTTCTTGTTGCTCAGGAAAATTAACCTCATTCAGACTGAGGAGAGCAGAAATACTTTGAGAAATCTCACAAAATAGGTGGGTACCTTATTCACATGCTATGGGTTTTCATGTTACTGGAGGAGTTTGGGTGTAGAGTGATCCTTGTGTCCAGAGCTTTGGAGCCAGTCAGCAATCAATATTGAGCCACTGGGTTGACTTTGCTACCTAGAATTCAGAGACAGTCCTCAGTTTCTTAGATATGGCTTCAGTCTCAAAAGTCAGGGTCGGCCAGGCGTGGTGGCTCATGCCTGTAATCCCAGCACTTTGGGAAGCTGAGGTGGGCAGATCATGAGATCAGGGGTTCGAGACCAGCCTGACCAATATGGTGAATCCCTGTCTCTATTAAAAATACAAAAATTAGCTGGGTGTGGTGGGGTGTACCTGTCATCCCAGCTACTCAGAAGGCTGAGGCAGGAGAACTGCTTGAACCCGGGAGGTGGAGGTTGCAGCGAGCCGAGATTACGCCATTGCTCTCCAGCCTGGGTGACACAGTGAGACTCCATCTCAAAAAAAAAAAAAAAAAAAAAAAAAAGTCAGGGTGGCATTTATTTGCTGTTGATACAAAGGTTGCCAAAAAAGCTCATTCTGGCTTCTGGAGGGCTACCTAAGGAGTGAGTGATTGATTGGTAAGATCTGCCACTGGTACAAAGATGGGGCTTGTGCCCATCCCCATTTAGATTCAGATCTTGGAGGCAGAAGCTCCTGAAGGGCACATCAAGGTTAGCCCTACCTTCACATAGACTTGCAGGTTTCCCTTGGGCAGATGAAGTAGCCAAGACTTACATTGCTTCTTTGGAGCCCTCAGTCCAAGCCAAGATTGAGTGTAGGCCTTGAATTTTCATTCATTTCCTAGCATGAAATCCCTGTGATTTGAGGGGATCTGACAAACTATTCTCTGTTACCTCTGTTGTTACTCTACAAAATATTCTTTTTAAAAGACATTTATAAATCAACAATTATAGTTATTTTAAGACACCAGGGTTAGAAACTGATAACTCAAACAAAAGTAAGCAGAGGCATAGATAATTTGACTAATATAATAACAAGCTCATGCTATTATAATTATGTAGAACACTATGCACAGTAATAGAGAATACATTTTCTTTTGGAGCACGCAAAAAACATTTGTAAAAACTGGCCACATACCAGGCTGCAAAGGAAGCCTCAATAAATTCCGAGGAATGATAATTACGCAGATTATGTTCTTTGAACATAACACTAGAAGACTAAAAGTTACCTAGAAAAATCCCATCTGAATAAAATTAAAAAATGAAAAATCTCATATGTCTGGAAACCAAATAATATTACTAAGAAACTCTTTAATTAGAAGGGAGGCTTACTTGTTAAATTCCTAATGAGTATAAGAGAAATTAATAAAAATAAATAATAATTAACGCTAAATGACAATAAGAATCCTTCCTATCCAAATAAGCAGGACATAGCTAAAACAGTTGTCAGAGAAGAATCTGTTGCTTTAAATCTACTTTTTTGGGAATAAAAATGTTAATATCAAGTGAGTTAAGAATTCTACCCAAAAGGTTTGAAAAGAATAACAGAACAAATAAAAATAAACAAGAAGTAAAGAAATAATATAGGGACAAAAATCAGTGAAGAATGAACAAATAAATACAAGCAATAGACAAACTAGACAAACACAACTTTTTGGAAATATAAACAGCAGGAACTATCTTATTAATAATTCATAGTTAATGAAAATGTGAATCAATAAAGACTAATCAGCAAAAAGATTAATAAACAAGATACCAATGAAAAAGGGAGAAACAGCTATATGATACAGCTGGTAAGATAACTAAATCATGAATAACTTCATCCTGTTAAATTTGGAAACCTTATATGAAATGAAAATATTTAGAGAACATGATTAAATGCCTATATTGGTAAAAGAAGAAATAGAAAACTTAAACCAATAGGCACCAGAACATTAAAGTGGTAATCAAAGACCTCCACTCCAAAAAGGCACCTGGCCCAGACAGTTTTACAGTAAAATTCTAGCAATCTCAAGTTAGAAAATAGAGAAATAACAAAAACTACCACTCTCATTTTTGAGCTGAACATAACATTTGTTCCACAATTAAATAAGGATAAGAATAGAAAATTACTGGCCGGGCGCGGTGGCTCACGCTTGTAATCCCAGCACTTTGGGAGGCCGAGGCGGGCGGATCACGAGGTCAGGAGATCGAGACCACGGTGAAACCCCGTCTCTACTAAAAATACAAAAAATTAGCCGGGCGTGGTGGCGGGCGCCTGTAGTCCCAGCTACTCGGAGAGGCTGAGGCAGGAGAATGGCGTGAACCCGGGAGGCGGAGCCTGCAGTGAGCCGAGATTGCGCCACTGCACTCCA
>NW_026652290.1:58834799-58948455 GCF_009828535.3 Hylobates moloch | reverse complement strand
AAAAAAAAAAAAAAAAAAAAAAAAAAAAAAAAAAAAAGAATAGAAAATTACTGACCTCTTTTGCTTATGATTCCAGATACAAAAACCCTAAAAAAATTGTTGTGGCTTATTAAATGTTAATATTAGAAGTATTAATTTATTGTCATTTGGTAAGTTTGTTCAGAAGTAAAAGGATGGTTTAACATAATATAATTCACCACATTAATACACAAAAAGAAAAAATCACATAATTATCTCAGTAAATGTAGAAAATAATAAAGTTAAATACCTATTTATATTGAAAGACCTAGAGCACAAATCATACTTAATGGAGAAAGATGTATTACGTTTTAAGACTAGTAGTAAGACAAGGATACCCATTACCGCCCACTATTGTTAGCATAACACTGGGCTTTCTAGACAACTGTAAATGAAGAACAAAAAGAGATGGGAATTAGAGGGGAAGGAATGAAACTATCATTATTTGCAGATAATGTGATAATCTACATAGCAAAAACCACAGATCATACTATTAGAGTTAAGCAAGGTTGCCAGATGCAAGATCAGCTTATGTATTGCAACAGAATTTCTCAATACCAGCAAAAACTGATTAGAAAATATAATTAAATAATATTCATGGAAGCAACAAAAACTATTAAATATTTAGGAAAAATATTAAAAATTAAAAGCTATAAAAAGCATGAATAAATGGAGTAATTTTTACATATTTTAGTCAGATGACAATATAAAGTTGTGTTAATTCTCCCTCAATTTTTTTTTTTTTTGAGATAGAGTCTTGCTCTGTTGCCCAGGCTGGAGTCCAGTGGCGTGATCTTGGCTCACTGCAACCTCCTCTTCCTGAATTCAAGTGATTCTTGTGCCTCAGCCTCCTGAGTAGCTGGGATTACAGATGTGCACTACCATGCCTGGCTAATTTTTCTATTTTTAGCAGAGATGGGGTATCACCATGTTGGCCAAGCTGGTCTCAAACTTTGACCTCAAGTGATCTGCCTGCCGTGGCCTCCCAAACTGCTGGGATTACAGGTGTGAGCCACCGTGCCTGGCCACAATTCTCCCCAAATTAACCTATAATGTCAAAGCAATCTTAACAAAATTCCAGTAGGATTTTTTTAAGGAGCTTGTTGATGTATTTTAGAAGTTGTATGGAAGATTAAGAGATTCATGAATAACAACTTTGAGAACGGAAAACACAGAGAGGAAACTTGCCCTATCAGATGTTAAGACATATTGTATCAAGATATTAAGACATAGCCTTATTGTGGCAAAATACAAATAGAACGGAGTAACAGAGTAGAGCACTCAGTTGACAGACCCATGTGTGTAAGGAATTTAACAAATGATAAAGATGACCTACTAAGGGAATTGGATCCTGTGGCAGATTCCATTCCCAAAGAGGATTGCAGCATTATCTCCCTCCCACGTGTGCTTCTTTACAAAGTGACTTTGAGCCCTTCCTATTGGAGGTGAAATGTATGTTTCCTCGCCCTGATTCTGGGCAGGTTTGTGATGACAGTGGAAGTCATGCTAAATGATTTCTGAAGCCGTATAAAGCTAATATAGCCTGAGCAAGTGATGGTAAGGTTTTATAAAGTCATAGAGCCTTTGAATTTTTCTTTGTCTTGGAAGTCAGCCATCATAATGTGAAGAAGCCCAAGCAGCCTGTGAAGAGGCGCTAGTGGAAAGGAACTCGGTGCCCCTGCCCTCAGTCCCAGCTGAACTCTCAGCTGATAGCCATCACCAACTTGCCAGCCATAGGAGTGAGCCAACTTGAGAGTGGATCTTTCAGTCCCAGTGGAGCCATCTCAGCTGGCACTCCATGGTAGAAAGATGAACCATCCTTGCTTATCCTTGCCAGTGCTGCAGATACATGAGCAAAATAAATGTTTTTGTTGTTTTAAGCCACTACATTTTGGAGTGTTTTGTTATGCCGGTGTGTTAAACAGGCCTCTATGTCACACCATATACATATATTGGCTCTAAATGTTAAAGATAATACATACAGTTTGTGGAATATTATATAATAGACTATCTTTGTAACATAGGAGTGGGGAAGGATTTCTTAAGCAAAATCCCAAATACACAAATCATGTGCCCAAAATGGATGACTTTGGTTAAATAGGAGGTAAGCAATTTTGCCCAATGAGAAATTGATAAAATGAACAGAAAGATAATTGTTTGGGAGACTATAATTGTAAATATCAACAGTCTAATATTTGGAATTTGCAAAGAACTGTTGCAAATCAACAAGAAAAAGAAAGCAGCCCCTATGAAAAAGCGATCAAAGACTAAAAACTTTCAGTTTACAAGGAAGCTCATATGACTAAAAAGCATATGAAGAAAGTGTGCAAACTCACAAATGAGTAGAAAAACAAAAATAAGAATATCAAGATCTTATGTTACACCTAGCAGAGTGGCAGAACTTGGAGATTAGAGGATATTAGTTTCCTAGGGTTGCCATAGCAAAGTACCAAACACTAGGTGGCTTAAAGAACAGGAACTTATTTTCTTACAGTTTTGGAGGCTAGAAGTTCAAAATCGAGGTGTCAGCAGGGTTGGGTTCCTTTAAGAGGTGTGGGAGAGGATCTGTTCCAGGCTTCTCTCCTAGCTTATGGTGGTTTGCTGACAATCTTTGTTCTTCCTTGGCTTATAGATGCCTCACCCCAATCTCTGCCTTCATCTTCACATGATGTTCTCCTGTGTCTGTCCATATGGCCTTCCCTCTATACATGACTGTCTTTGCATCCAAATATTTTCCTTTCTACAAGGACACCAGTCATGTTGGATCAGGACCCTCCCTAATGACCTCAACTTGACTGCATTTTCAAACACAATCACATTCTGAGCTACTGGGAGTTATGACTTTAACATATCTTTCTTGGGGGACATATTTCAATCCATAACACTGAGTATTGTGTGACATTGGTGGGGATGTGAGCCTTCGAAACCCTCAGGCTATGCTGGTGGGAGGGAGAATGGGAGCAGCCTGGCAGTACTCAGTGAAGCCAAGTATACTCACACCACGCGACGCAGCTTTCCTGATCCTGGGAATATGTGCTGGAGAATTTCCCATATAGTTTTGTTTTGTTTTGTTTTTTGGTATTTTTAGTAGAGATGGGGTTTGTCCAGGCTGGTCTCAAACTCCTGAGCTCAAGTGATCCGCCTGCCCTGGCCTCCCAAAGTGCTGGGATTATAGCTGTGAGTATACCGCTCCCATCATAGCCTCCCATACAGATTCATAAGTGACATATATGGGAAGATAATCACAGCATTGTTTGTGGTAGTGAGGAGTTGGAAACATTCCAGCTGTCCATCCTTGGGGGGCTGAATATGTTAAATCTGGTGGGTACAGATTATGGAACAGTATGCAGCATCTAGGAGAAATGACCAGATGCATGCGTGGCAATATGGATAGATCTCAAAAACATCATGCTAGGTGAAAAAAGGAAGAGACCAGATGATATATAAAACATGAGAACATAACCTTTCTATACATTAAAACATATGCATACAAGACAATAGTCAAAGTACATATACATATAAGCACAATACAATGCTTGTCAATTGTGGGGAGAGAAACTGGGCTGTGGAATGGAGATGAAAGCGAATTAGTAAAAAGTGGGGCATGTGGCGTTGTGTGTTGACCTCAAACAGTAATGTCTCATGAACAGAAGAATTTGTTCAAATCAACCCTGAGTCCTGAAACACACAAACACTTTGCCATGAAATACTCCACTTCCATTGATTGACTGATTGATTGATTGAGATGGAGTCTTGCTCTGTCACTGAGGCTGGAGTGCAGTGACGTGATCTTGGCTCACTGCAACCCCCACATCCGAGATTCAAGTGATTCTTCTACCTCAGTCTCCCAAGTATCTGGGATTACAGGTGGCTGCCACCATGCCTGGCTAATGTTTTTTTTTATTTTTAGTAGAGACGGGGTTTCACGATGATGGCCAGGCTGGTCTCAAACTTCTGATTTCAAGTGATCTACCTGCCTTGGCTTCTCAAAGTGCTGGGATTACAGGCATGAGCCACCATGTCAGGCCTGAAAATAATTTTATCCTGTGAGAGTTTTAAGATCTTAAGGTTGGTGGAATGGGACATCAATTTTGCAACATTAAGAATTAAAAAAAAGAAAAAGAAAAAAATGATCTTAAGGTTGGAAGAGACCTTCCCTTCAACAGCTCTGTCTTGCCCTGCACTGCTTGTTGAGGGAGATACAAGAGAAGCAAGATGTACTTCCCGTCCTCAGGATGATCCATCTAGATGGGGAGAAAACATGCTCAAGAAACAATTCTGTGATGACGCAAGTCAGCATGCAGCTCAGCAAAGGGAGAGGGACTGGGGAAGAGCAAGATGTCTGTTCAAGATAAAAATAGGTAGATGGAATGTATTGACTTCAGAAGAATTTGCTTAAGTACAAAGGACTCCCCAGGCCCTCAGCTTGCTGCCCACTGCCAGAAGCCAAAATTTCATCTGTTCTACCAGGAAACTCTGAGGGAGCTGTGACCTGCCGACGGTGAAGAGGCTTTGCAGGAGGGTAGGCTCACCTCCTAGCTTCAATCAGATTACTTTTATACCTAGGGCTCCAGATTAAGATTTTCCTTGGCCAGGTACAGTAGCTCATGCCTATAATTGTAACACTTTGGGAGGCTGAGGCAGGTGGATCCCTGAGCCAAGGAATTCAAGACCAGCTCGGGCAACATGGCAAAACCTCATCTCTACAAAAAATACAAAAATTAGTCAGGCGTGGTGGTGTGAGCCTATAGTGCCAGCTAGTTGGGAAGCTGGGGTGGGAGGATCACTTGAGGCTGGGAGGTCAAGGGTGCAGTGAGCCATGATTGCACCACTGCACTCCATCCTGGGCGACAGAGTAAGACCCTGTCTCAAAAAAAAAAAAAAAAAAAAAGATTTTCCCTGAGGATGGATTTCTATGTTGAAAAGTTTGAGAACCACAGATCTACAGGACAAAGTCCTAGTGCCGCAGCAGGGTCTTCCGGGCCCTCCCCTCCTCCCAATCTGGCTCTCACTGACCTCTTGGACTTCCTTGGATCCCAGGCACTGCCATTTTATGCATACCTCCTCACTCTCTTGTGCCACTGTCTGCTGAGTGAGTTCCTCATCTCCCTCAAGCTTTATCTCCAGCATCTTCTCCTCTTTGGACTCTCTCCTCATCCATCACCTTCCCCTACCTAGAGCTGTTACCCTGCTCCTTTATTAAAGCATTCATCACACCCTGTGCTGCGACTTTCTTACGAGCCAGCTATGAGCATCCCAGAGACCAGCCACACCCTTCTCCATCTTTGTCGCCTCAGCAACCAGCATGGCACCTGGCACTTAGTAAGTGATAAGTGAACATTTGTGAAGGCAACGTGTGAATTGCTACATGTTTGTTTTTCTGAGTTCCTGTATTCACTCACATAAAAACATGATATTTATTTATTCATTTTTATTTTTTACAAAAGTTTATTTTATTTTTTGAGACAGAGTCTCACTCTGTTGCCCAGGCTGGAGTGCAGTGGCACCGATCTCGGCTCACTGCAACCTCTGCCTCCCAGGTTCAAGCAATTCTCCTGCCTCAGCCTCCTGAGTAGCTGGGACTACAGGTGCATGCCACCATGCCCGGCTAATTTTTTGTATTTTTAATAGAGACAGGGTTTCACTGTGTTAGCCAGGATGGTCTCTATCTCCTGACCTCGTGATCCGCCCACTTTGGCCTCCCAAAGTGCTGGGATTACAGGTGTGAGCCACCACGCCCAGCCAAGTTTATTCTTAAATGTACAATAGGCTCCAAGACAACTCTTTATTCTAGTTATAGGTGGTAAAATATATTATGGCAGAGAATCCAGATGTTTAAATAGGAATGGAATTGAGGGTCATCATCATCTCAGGCACAATGAGCAGCTTATTTGCCATATTTTTTTTTTCCCTATTATAATACTTCTAAAAAAATCGGCACATTGTACATATTTATGGGAACAGTTTGATGTTTCCATACATTTATATGTTGTATAATGATTAAACTAGGGCATTTGGCATATTCATTACCTCATATATTTGTAATTTCTTTTTTTTTTTTTTGAGACAGAGTTTCACTCTTGTTGCCCAAGCTGGAGTGCAATGGTGCCATCTTGGCTCACTGCAACCTCTGCCTCCCAGGTTCAAGCGATTCTCCTGCCTCGGCCTCCCAAGTAGCTGGGATTACAGGTGTGTGCCACCACGCCCGGCTAATTTTTTGTATTTTTAGTAGAAACGGGGTTTCACCATGTTAGCCAGGCTGGTCTTGAACTCCTGACCTCAGATGATCCACCGGCCTTGGCCTCCCAAAGTGCTGAGATTACAGGTGTGAGCCACCGTGCCTGGCTGCATTTGTAATTTCTTTGTGGTGAGAACATTTAAAATCCTTGCTTCTAGCTATTTTTTTTTTTCTTTTCTTTTTCTTTTTTTTTTTGAGACAGGGTCTCGTTCTGTGGCTCAGGCTGGAGTGTAGTGGCAATCACGGCTCACTGCAGCCTCGACCTCTTGGGCTCAAGCAATCCTCCTCCTTTAACCTCCCAAGCAGCTGGGACCACAGGTGTGCACCACCACACCTGGCTAATTTTTTAATTTTTTTTTTGGTAGAGATGGAGCCTCTCTAGGTTGCCCAGGCTGGTCTCAAACTCTTGGGCTTAAGTGATCTCCTGCCTTGGGCTCCAAAGTGCTGGGATTATAGGTGTGTGTGTGAGCTGCTATGACCAGTCTTCTAGCTATTTTCTAATATGTAATACCTTACTGTTAACCATGGTCACCCTAGTGTGCAATAGAACAACAGAACTTATTCCACCTTTCGAATTGTAACTTTGTACCCATTGACCAAACTCTCCCCATCCTCCCTTCTCCCCTCCTGTTCCCAGTCATAACCACTGTTCTGTTCTCTGTTTCTAGGATATTAACTATTTTTTTTTTAGAGCCCACATATGAGTGAGATCGTGCAATGTTTGCCTTTCTGTGCCTGGCTTATTTCACTTAACATGATGTCTTCCATTTCAACATTCTGTTGAAAATGACAGGATTTCATTCTTTTCTATGGTTGAATAATATTCCATTGTGTATATATGCCACATTTTCCTTGTCCATTCATCCATTGATGGATACTTGGTTGATTTTATATGTTGGCTATTGTGAGAAGTTCTGCAATAAAAATGAGAGTGCAGGTATCTCTCCAACATACTGATTTCATTTCCTTTGGATATATACCCAGTAGTGGAATTGCTGGTTCATATGGTAGTTCTAGTTTTAATTTTTTGAGGAACTTCCATACTGTTTTCCACGGTGGGTGTACAAATTTTTTGCCAGATTTCTTAACTCCACCTGTGTCCAGGGCCCCTTCAGCCTCTGTTTGTTTCTGCTTGAAAGTCACATCTTCCTTGTCCATCTCCTTGGCCTGTTCCTTGTGCTGTTTCAGGGGCTGCTTCTTGCCACCTTTGTGTCCAGACATGACACCTGCTGCCTCTTTAAAAACATATGGCATTTAAAATGGGGCTCTCTCTCTCTATCTAGCATGGGGGTTAGCAAACTATGGCCTGTGGGCCAAATCCAGTCTGTGATCTGTTTTAGCCCACAGGTTAAGAATGGTTTTTGCATTTTTAAATACATAACAAAAACTAAGAAAATTATGTGACAGATATCTGTATGTGGCTTGCAAAGCCTAAAATATTTATCTGACCCTTTACAGAAAAAAATTGCCAGCCCAGGGGACACTATCAGAGGACACTATGAAAAGTCATGGGATTCCATAGGCTGTGAGGAGTGGATTTGCATTAGTTAACAGTAGCTGACACTTAGCTAACATAATCAATTTTTTTATGTGCCAGCTACTGTTCTAAGGACTTTACGTATGTTAACTCGTTTAATTCTCCTCCAAACCCTGAAAGATAGGCATTATTGTTAGTCTCATTTTATCAACGAAGAAACTGAGATACAGAACATTTGATGTGGTTAAGGTCCCACGGTGGCTTGCTTTCTGATGGGCTTGAGACTCAGCTGGGCATGGTGGTTGAGAACAATGGGCTCTTGTGCCACTCTGCCTGGTTTCAGTCCTGGCTCCATGATTTAAATGAGTCTCTACTTAAAGTGCTTAGCTTAGTGCCTGGTATGGCATGGGAACTAGGTAAGTATTCCCTAGTATTATTGGGGTGCTGCAAAGTCACATTCACAAATAGCTCCTGTTACTATAATGGAATAGAGAATATCACTCACTAGAAGTGGAGAAAAACAGTCAGATTGGGAGAACTATGTTTCCTAGTGCACTGTGCGTGATGAGGGCAGTCATGGATAGAGAGTGTGGTGTTGACATAAACGTGTGTGAATTGAATGAGGGAGCAGAATGGTGATGTAGGGTGTGTGTGTGTGTGTGCATGTGTGCATGTGTATATGAATGTGGGGGGACAGTGAGAGAGGGAATGTGAGAGAAACTGTGTGTGTTTAGCTATTAACATAAGTATAAAACTTTGGAGACAGAATGAGAATGTCTAAGGAGGGTTGTTGATTGGAAAGGTTTTGGGGTAAAGCACTTGCATAAAATTTTATAAGAAAACCCCCAGACTGATACTGTTTTTCAAAGCTTCTGGAATGTTATACATGTTTTCTTTGAACACATCTTTGAGACTGGATCACTCAGAGGCCGGTATTTATATGGATTATGTTGTGTATTGACTGAACACAGGAACTAGTATTGGCTTCTCCACCCATGATCCTAGAAAGTGATTTTTAGCCCAAGAAATTGACAGACATGTCTGAAAACATTCTAGAAACAGATGGCTGAGAGCAAACCATCAGAGCTCTATGAACTAGAGTGCCTCTAGAACTGCTGCCATAGGTCAAAGGTGCTGGGAACATTTAAAAACCTCTGAGATGAGTCCCAGGCATCTGGTGGTGGTGGTGGAACTGGCTTGTACCACCTTGGAGGAGCCAATTGTGCATAGATATTCCCAACTCCATCATTCAGCAACATCCATTTGGTAGCTTGAAATTGGCCATGATAAAGGTATTTACATTATAGAAATCGACAAATGCTACACATCAGAGTTTTGTTCCTTCACTTGGAGCTGGTTGTTAAATATTTACCAGTGCACCACCACAGACATCAGGCTTACCTCTCTTATCAGTTCCAAAATCCTAAGAATAAAAGGAGCATGGTAACAAGAGCAGAATCACTAGGAGAAGAAACTTATTTTAGTGGTAACATTCTATTTTTAACAGGTTAAATAGCAGTTCTTAGTTTTGAGAGGCTTTTTCAATGCCAATTGATCTAATTTTGTCCTATTTTGACATCAGACATTCTAGGAAAACATAGTGGATGTAAAATGATTGGGTTATGTTTAAATGGTATGTGTGTTTGAGTGTGTGTGTGTGTGAGAGAGAGGGAGGAGAGGGGGGGAGGAAGGATGTTTGTGTGGTGAGTGGGTAAAAGTTTTGAGCAGATGCAAGACAAAGAACATAGTATATATTACATGAAATATAACATATTTTAAGATAGTTATATGAAATATGTGTATATATTTTTTGGTCAATTGTTTCATTCAGGTTTATTTTTCTTTGTTTTCTGGTCTTTTTTATAATTGTGCATTGACTTATTGTCTTTCCACTGGGATATCACAGAGAGAGAAGTGGATTTTTAAAAGTATATTTATTTAATGCAAGTCATACCCTAGGAGAATAAAAGATTACTGAGTCATTGTCCCTGCAAAGTTGAGTATTATGTTGAGATTTTGAGTTTTCAACAATAGCTAATTTTCAATGAAGAGATTATGCTGTAAAATTGAAATGAGTTTGGAAAGGAGTCAATTAAAGTTTCACACAGTTATGTAGAAGTTTGTTATTATCAGTGGTTAGCTCTAATTAACACAAGAATGTGATTTCAGATGACATTGAAGGGGTATGTAAGTGCCTTTTTTGTGTCTCTTACTGTTTATGGAAGAACCAACTCTTGTGGAAAATGTAGACTTTGCAGCCATTGGAATATAATTATATGTGTTTTGTTTGTTTTTGTAGAACAGATGCAAGACAAAGAACATAGTATGAGATATTGGAATGCAATTTCGAAACATATGTTTCCAAAATTATGGAAATGTTCTAGATGATAAATAAATCCTTTCAGCCTCAGAGGGTACAGGCTGCAAGGCTGAGGGAGAGCTGAGTTGGATGGGGAAGAACGTGGTTTAAGTAACAGGCTGAATAGTAAGCACATCAAAGCCATTAAAGCATAAACCCCCAGATTTAAAAATGTGAGAGGCGAAAGATTATGTAGCGTGGTCTGGCGGCTTTATAGAACCCGTTTCAAATGAGGGATAGAACAAAAGAATGTGTGATTGAAGCTCTTGAAGAGATTTATTTCAGGAGAGAGGCAAACATTTTGCTCTGATACCAATTAACCAGGAGAAAGCACCATGTCATAAATGCCAATATTAAAAATGTAAATCCTACACCTGAGGGTGTATTGAAGACAGGTCAAAATTCTTTGAAGATGGAATGCATAAAGAGATAACAGGAAGAGAGCCTTCCAGCTGCTCAGCCTACCTGTTTAGTTCTGTGTCCTGTCTGCTGATGAGATTTTCCATGGGGAAGCAGGCTCTTGTTTGGGGTGGTTTGGCTACTTGACCTATTATGCGGGATTTAGATCTCCTTCAAGAGAATTTATTATGGGAACTCTAGAAGATCTTGTTTATAATACTCCTTTATCTGTAATGACTTGGAGATGCTCCAAGGTTTTTCTAGCATAGTTTGGATAGCATAGTTCTCATAATGGATGTGTAAAGGTATTTACAAAATGCAGAGTGAAAACCATCAAGTGCTATGTATAGCACTTTTATGCCTTTCAAAGTATGTTTGCTTCCATTAACTTGGTTGTTCCTCTCCATAATTCTGTGCAAAAGGAAAGGCATACAGAGTCATAGTCTTCAGAGCTTGGGATGAATTTAGGATGATTTAACCCAGCCCTTTCATAGTAGAAAAGAGGCCCAGGGAAGTTGAGAGATTTCATCCCCATTAGCCTCTTGGGGAAACTAAGCAAGGAGAGATTTAAGCTTCTTGGCCACCAAAAGCATTGCATGTTGAATCCTGGATTTCTATCATTGGTAATAAGGCAGCCCAGTCTTCTGGGAAAGGAAATACACAAAAAAGTCAAACAAAAAGTGTTGTCTGGAATAGAGATGTCTGTTGCTACAAAAATATTCAACTCCTTGTCACTGAACCAGGATAATAAATCTCTTTACCTTCTGTATTTTGGTGCATTGAAACATTATCTTTTATGATCATAGGTGTTGCTTCATTATTTAAAGCATACTTGTTATTGCAGGAAAGACAAGCTTGCATTTGATTTATAATGGAACCATTGTGCTTTGAGTTAAATGAAAGTTCAAAGGAAAATGAATTCTAAATAAGAATAATTGAAGAGATTCAAGGTTCATTTGAGTTTATATTCATCAAGGCAATTGTCTCCGAAATCTTCTTATTTAAAGCAACAGGACAGATCGTAACTTACAAACTTCGCCTTTATGACATCACTTCATTCTATATATCATAATCAGAAATGTTAAGCCTCAGCAGTAATTTATACAAAATGTATTGTTACAGAGTTATAAATGTCATTAAGTGGTAGACTTATGCCTCAGTGTCATGCAAGTTGAACCTTGGATTTAAAAAAATTACCCATAATGCAAGTATTCTATAAAAATATTCTTAGTACTCTCTCCTCCACTGCAGCCTCATATGAAAAGTTCAGTTCCATTTTCCACCTGTACTCTGCTCTGGGAAGTGCAACCTTTATTTCTCCTTCATGTTTTTAAAGTCACCTTCTTAATTCTGGTAGAACATAACTCAAACAACTGAAAATGTTAGGAATGGATTTACAGTCCCTCTGGCTACTCTCTATCTGGGATGGAAAAGAAAGTGAAGCTGGAGATAACTTTTCCTGCCATCAAGGGACATCTAGAGAGGAGAGGCGATTAATTGTAATGTGCCAACTAGTTTTGATTATTCAGGGACTTGTGATGGAATTTGTGGATTATTCAGGTCCCTGGTTTTCTGTTTTGGTTAATTTCACTGCTCAGTGGCACCTCCAGAGGTCAGGGACAGCTATTCTCCTATGGAGTGTCCCCAAAGAGACAGTGGCAAAGGAACCACCCCCTTCTGAGCAACTACTCTGTGTCAGACACAGGGAGGATTTATTTTTTTTTAACATGTATATTCTTTCATTAATTTCACAACAAACCTCCGTTCTATTTTATAGACAGTAAAAACTCAGTGTAATTCATTCATTTCTCAAATCTCTATCAAGTGTGTTCTGTGTGCTAGTCCCTGGGATAAAACAGTGAATGAAAGAGATGGGTCCTGGCTTTCTCTGAGCTTAGGATGCAGGAAGGAAAAAAAATAAAGTAGGCAAATCATCAAATATATAAAATATAAAATTACAAACAGTGATATATGTAATGAATGAAAATTTTAAGGGATCACAAGATTTGTAAACAGGGGATCTGATCCAGTTTGTGGAATCAGAGATGGCAACCCTGAGGGCATAAGCCTCTGCGCTGGTGATTGAAGAATGGAGTAGAAGCTGTCAAAGCTTGCACGGCGAGCCCGCAGCAGAGCTGGGATTCAAGCTCAGGTCTGCCTGACACCAGACTCTCTCCATATTGCACTACTACAGACAATTGAAACTATGCCCTGACAGGGAGACCTTTGACTCCCAGCCCCTAGCCGTGCTCCACCAGCTGCCCCAGAGATGCCGTGTCCGTGGGAGTTGGTAATGGTGGATTTGAAGCTGAAGAGCTCCTGTGGTTTCTCAGCAAGTTTAACTGGCAATATGAAGGAGCCCTCACTCTCTGTGCATTCTTTCCATTTTCTTCATGGTTCTGTCTAGATTGGATTTAGGCACTGGCAGGAGGGGTGTCCCTCTGGCATGACTACTGATGGGGTTGTGTGGCTATTTTCAAACATTGGGAGGGGCTTGATTAATGACCAGCCCAAACCACAGTTCAGAAACATTGCCTGGAGCCTCTGTAAAACTCCCCAGATCCTGTCTCCTTGTCTACCTCCCTTTACCCAACCCTGCCTCCCCTGATCTAAAGCCATCTTGGAGATTGGCTACCTGCCTGAAAAACTCCCTGACCTGCTGAGGAACCGCAGCAGGGAGTCCTGTTAGCAGCTGTGGGAGGGTTGGAGTCTGACCAGAACATTCCTCGCTCATGTTTCCACCCACTCCGTGTCTGCAGGGTGAAATGCCCCATTGGATGCGGTGGCCACCCCAGAGCTGCACCTTCTAGCTAGATACAGGGATAGGAGTGGTTGGGATTGAAGGCGAGAAGTCTGGGAAATGAACCATTTTCTTAGGTCTTCTGCTGATTTCCACCCCTCTGACTAATTATAGCAGGGGCAGTGATTTACCAAAAGAAGGCATTGTATGACTTTTTAAAGACATCTTTCCAAAAAAACAAGCAAAAATTCTCCCCCAAGCAAAACCAACCGCCCCCCCCAAAAAACCTAAAAGCCAAAAAACTCAAACATCCAGGGAAAAGACCTTCTCTTTAAGCCTAAATTTTCACCATTTGTGACTTACTTTTTTTTTTTTTTTTTGCGGGGGCGGGGGGGACGCAGTCTTGCTCCGTCGCCAGGCTGGAGTGCAGTGTAGCAATCTTGGCTCACTCCAACATCCACCTCCCGGATTCAAGCTACTATCCTGCCTCAGCCTCCTCAGTAGCTGGGACTACAGGCGCGTGGCACCACGCCCAGCTAATTTTTGTATTTTTAGTAGAGACGGGGTTTCACCATGTTGGCCAGGATGGTCTTGATCTCTTGACCTCGTGATCTACCTGCCTCGGCCTCCCAAAGTGCTGGGATTACAGGCGTGAGCCACCGCGCCCGGCCCGTGACTGACTTTTTTGAATTACACAGCATTACTTTTTTGCTTCAATGTTTTTGTGCAAATGCATGCTCTCTGGGGAGAAGCAAAGTTCTTGAAGTTGAAACCACCGAAATGTGAATGAATTTATCATATCCCTTGTTTGTATCTGGTGAACGGGTAACTAGAGGCCCTGAGGTATCTTGGGGAACAGTTTGCTGAAGTGAGGACAGGACAGGGGCAGCCACTTTAATCGCTGGTCCGGGCTCCCCAGCCTCCCTTTTGCAAAAAGCAAAAATACGTTATCGTCACTAGGGGGCGGAAGTAGGCCAGCAATAGGCCTCTAGTACTTGTTATCAGTTCTGAAAATGAAAGTTGGCAAATCTGCATTATTAGTGTTTTATTTTTCTTAGGAATCCCAAGTCTCTCTGAGATGGTATGAGTGTGAGAGTTCGGCTACTGTAGTAGTAAAGAAGCCAATCCCCAGAAAATAAAAGCCCTGTGTAGGTAAAGCAGATATCCAACAGAGTCTATCAATGGACTTTGAAATTGTTCTACTGTTTTTATTATGAAAATTTACTGAAAATTTCTCAGACCTAAAATTCAAATAAGAATGTTTGAAACCAGCCGGGTGCGGTGGCTCACGCCGGTAATCCCAGCACTTTGGGAGGCTGAGGCGGGTGGCTCACGAGGTCAGGAGATCAAGACCATCCTGGCTAACACGGTGAAACCCCGTCTCTACTAAAAATACAAAAAATTAGCCGGGCGTGGTGGCGGGCGCCTGTAGTCCCAGCTACTCGGGAGGCTGAGGCAGGAGAATGACGTGAACCTGGGAGGCGGAGCTTGCAGTGAGCGGAGATTGCGCCACTGTACTCCAGCCTGGGCGACAGAGCGAGACTCCATATAAAAAAAAAAAAAAAAAAAAAGAATGTTTGAAACCAAACTGGTTTGTCAAATGCATAACAGCGCCCTTGATTTCACAAAAGGATGAAAACTTACATGTAGATGTATTTTTTTCTTATTATAAAGAACAAATTCTCTTGAGGAATGGTTAAAAAAAAAATCCGCCCCCGCCACCGTAAAATTCGTATGGTTCTGTTATGGGTGGCTCTGTTCTTACTGAATAAATCTTGCTTAGCAACTTACCTCCAGAGTAAATAATAAATCACCGCTGAAAGCTTCAGGCATTTAGCTCTGTCTGGGCAGTAAAACTTTGTGATGGTCTTGACAGCATTTTGTAAAATCATAATTGCTTAGGGAAAGTGATTCTGGATGTCTTAAAATGTTCAGAATTAAGGAGTAGCTGTTCCTTTGAGGGGAGTTATTCTAATGCTGTGTGTGTGTGTGTGTGTGTGTGTGTGTGTGTTTTATACGAATTCTAGATTATAATTTACACACACTCATCATTTCTATTAAGAATATGTAAAAATTCAATTGGAAGCACAGCCACATGTATCACACCCAGGTTTTGTAAAAAAAAAAAAAAAAAAAAACCCTTGAGACAATTAGGGCAAAGATGCTCAGTTATCTGTGCACAGTATACTATATGCAGGCCTACCTTTATATACACATATAGTTATGGATTGAATTGTGAGCCTCCCCAAGATTCATAGGTTGAGGCCCTAACCCTCAGTATCTTAGAATATGACTGTAATTGGATATAGGGTCTTTAAAGGAGCAAAAGTGAGGCTGGGATTACAGCCTCTTTAAAGAGGTAAAAATTAGTGGCTTATCCCTGCAATCCCAGTGCTTTGGGAGGCCAAGGTGGGAGGATTGCTTGAGCCCTGGAGTTTGAAACCAGCCTGGGTAATATAGCAAGATCCCATCTCTCTAAAAAAAATTATCTCAGTGTGGTAGTATGCCTGTAATCCCAGCTATTTGGGAGGCTGAGGGGGAGGATTGCTTGAGCCCAGAGGTTGATGCTGTGGTATGCTGTGATTGCACCGCTGCACTCCAGCCTGGGAGACAGAGCAAGACTCTATCTCAAAAAAAATAAATTAAAAAAAAAATTTTAAAAAAGTGGCTGGCTGGGTGTGGTGGCTCATGCTTGTAATCCCAGCACTTTGGGAGGCCGAGGCGGGCGGATCACGAGGTCAGAAGATCGAGACCATCCTGGCTAACACGGTGAAACCCCGTCTCTACTAAAAAATAAAAAAAATAAAAAAAATTTAGCCAGGCATGGTGGTGGGCGCCTGTAGTCCCAGCTACTTGGGAGGCTGAGACAGGAGAATGGTGTGAACCCGGGAGGTGGAGCTTGCAGTGAGCTGAGTTTGCGCCACTGCACTCCAGCCTGGGCGACAGGGCGAGACTTTGTCTCGGAAAAAAAAAAAAAAAAAAAAGGTGGTAAAATGAGGTCATTAGGGTGGGCCCTAATCCAGTGTGACTGGTGTCCTCCTAAAAGGAAATGATGCCCCAGACATACACAGAGGGAAGACCATATGGAGACACATGGACCAGGCAGCCCTCTACAATTACAAGCCCAAAAGCAAAGCCTCAGAAGGAACCAACCCTTGGACTTCCAGCCTCCAGAACTGTTTGATGTGAAATTGTTTTCAAAATAACAAATACAACATTGTTTTCAAAAGTCAATGTGTTAAAATGATATATTGGCATGTTTGAAATAGAGCTTGTGATTTGGTTGTAACAATTTTAATATCAATAATTTTTTTTTTTTTTTGAGACACGGTCTCATTCTGTCACCCAGGCTGGAGTGCAGTGGTGCCATCTTGGCTCACTTCAATCTCTGCCTCCCAGGTTCAAGTGATTCTTGTGCCTCAGCCTCATGAGTAGCTGGGACTACAGTCACGTGCTACCACGCCTGGCTAATTTTTTGTATTTTTAGGGTGTCACCATATTGGCCAGGCTGGTCTCAAACTCTTGGCCTCAAGTGATCCACCCCCCTCGGCCTCCCAAAGTGCTGGGATTACAGGCATGAGCCACTGTGCCTGGCCTGATATCAGTAATTTTTAAGTAGAATTGCTGAAAATGAAATAAAATCTTTAAAGAGACTCATATGATTGAACTGATCACCCCCCTGTAAGTTGCCAGTGAACTTAGTATGTGTGTCTGGATTCAACACAATTACATGGCTGTTTCAATTTCTCATCCTTTGGAAGTAGGAAGACACCTTTTTAGATGTTGTTCTTTTCTATCGTTCCCCAAAATTGTCATAGGACATTTAACTCCAAGTCTTGCATAGTAAGTGAAGTCTCTTTCTTTGTCTTATTTTACCCAACCAAACAACGTTTACTGTTTCCAGGTTCACCTCTGGAGTGGGACGTGACCACGGAGGCTCAGGTCTAGCCCAGCCTGAGTCATGGTAACATTCTGGAATCTCAGCGTCTTCCTGTAATGTGTAGGCACCTCTCTGAGTTTCCTATAGCACTAACTTTCTCTATAGTAACTAAGTTTTTGAGGCCAGTGAGTGCAGGGCTGGAAATAGTGGTGTACTTGACAAAACTGCAAAGTTCAACATTCCCACCCTGGCCCATGGCCTGGTGTCTCCTTTCCAAGGCTGTTTCTGTGTCCAGGAGACCTGCTAACTTCACCTGTAGGTATCATAGGCTGATTCTCTGGTATGCTTTTCTTTTCCATCTCTCTCTGCTATCAAAACTGGTCCTCCAGAGAGTATTGGAGTCATTTACAATGTAGTGTAAATTCCTCAATAGGTTCCCTTGCCCCATGGCAAGGACACTTAAAATCACATCTCTTATCTTCAGGACTTCCTCCTTCTAAGAGCAGTTCCAAACATCTAGCAGCAGGTGGAGAGGCATCTTTCAAGGGCAAGAGATTTTTCCTATGCATCACATCTGGAAGGCAGTTCCCTTCTTTGCTGGTAGAAAAAGCCAGGTGTGAATAAAAGAGCCATGTTAAGTAGTTGCTCTGAACTCATAGTGAACAAACACACATTTGTGACCAGGATTAGCAGACTGGGTCTGGCTGACCTCTTTCGTCTTCGTCCTCTTAGGAGGGGGTGTGTATTTGGATGTATGTTGCTCACTCTGGGCATGGGAGAAGTACCTGGTGTTATACACTGGCTGCCTGAGTCCTGTGGGTAGTGAGACAGGACAAGCATGGCAAGCCTCTGAAAGATTCTTTCTTCACCATCTCTGTCTGATGTAGTTTGGGCAACAGAGCCTGGTGTACCCAAGGAGATCAATAAAATATTTTTTTGGATGGATCAATGAATGGACGAATGGATGAATGAGTGAATGAGTTCTAGGAGCTCACAGGTAAGACCCCACTTTGGACCTTTCCTTTTGCTTTCTTGCTGTCCACTCCAGTTAGCCATCAGTATGATGCCTTGGTACCATCACTGCTGTGCTGCTAGGCTCCACACTGGACCTCCTACACTATGTAGTATGTTATACTGTGGAGTATATATTACATATACACACACAAATGCTGTAACCACCATGAGATCTATACGAAAAATTAGAACATTTAAAAGAATGAGAAAATTAAGTGTAAACAAGTTCTAATATTTTTTCCTACACCCCAATGGATATAAATGCACACCCGGGTGGGCATTGGGCATTACTTTGGAAAGCACTTGCTGAGGGCAGTGGTTTTACGTCTGACTTTGGCTAGAATCTACATTACATCTACTAGATGAAGTGAGAGCAGGATTCAATTTAAATATTCACTGAGGGCCTGCCTGGTGGTGGATGGCCTGCTAAATGCTGAGGGTGATAGTGACTCCATGCTCTGGATTATTCTAGGCAGACTTGATTTAAAATACTCTCTCCCACTTTCCCACAAATACACTCATACTGGCTGGTTGCATGCCCAGATTTTTAGTGTAGAAAGTGTTGGCCAGGTGTGGTGCCTCATGCCTGTAATCCCAGCACTTTGGGAGGCCAAGGCAGGCAGATCACATGAAGTCAGGAGTTTGAGACCAGCCTGGCCAACATGGTGAAACCTTGTCTCTACTAAAAAAACAAAAATTAGCTGGGGTGGTGGCTCATGCATGTAATCCCAGCTACTCGGGAGGCTGAGGCAGGAGAATGGCTTGAACCCGGGAGGTGGAGTTTGCAATGAGCCGAGATCAAGCCACTGCACTCCAGCCTGGGTGACAGAGTGAGACTCTGTCTCTTCCAAAAAAAAAAAAAAAAAAAAAAGGCGTGACAAGAGCTTTGGAAGAAACAAAAGATGTAGAAGACTGCTCTTGTTTCTCAGGTCTTATTTTAGGTTATGTTGTTAGGAGAGGCTCCCGAGAAGGGGCACACAGGAGCCTCAAATATCTTGGTAATGCCTGTTTCTGAACCCAAGAGGAGGGTGCTCAGGTTTCTTTTTATTCTTTATGTTTCTTTTTATTTTTTGAGACAGGGTCTCGCTCTGTCACCCAGGCTAGAATTCAGTGGTATGATCTTGGCTCACTGCAGCCTTGACTTCTTGGATTCAAGTGATCCTCCTGCCTCAGCCTCTCAAGTAGCTGGGATTATAGGTGCGTGTCACCACACCCAGCTAATTTTTTGTTTTTTTGTTTTTTGTAGAGATGGGATTTTGCTAGCTGCTCAGGCTGGTGTCAAACTCCTAGACTTAAGCAACGGTCCCGCCTCGGCCTCCCAAAGTGCCGGGATTACAGGGGTGAGCCACTGCGCCTGGCTTCCTTTTATTACTCATATCTAATTTATACATATATGCCATAGGTACACTTCTGAAAGATGAAGTATTTTATGAAAAGCAAAAAGAAATAAAAAAGGTATTTAAAACCGTGGGGCCCTCTGGGATCAAGTGCAAACGGAATGAAGCAGACAGTACATTACACAGATCAATGGGGCTGGGACGGTCTGGGGAAGCTTTGCCAATGAGGTTGTCAACTGTGGGGCCTAGCAGCACAGTGGAACATGGGCAGGTAGAGAGGCACTGGGGACACTTGGGTGACTTGAACAGTGAGAGGTAAGCATGGAGGTGGAGCCTGGCCTGGAAGGTAACATCAGCAGGAGGGCAGCAGCCAGGTGGTCACATTGCGTTACAGTGGGGATCCCGTAGAGAGATGGGCTAAAACTGGTTGCAGCAAGTTTTGAAAACCAGATTTAAAAGTTTCAAAATTGTATTGAGGGCACTGAAGAGCCCTTAACCAAAGTGAGTGAACTTTTGGGAAGGCGAATTTGAACCTATGGGGAAATGACACCTGTTGATGGCGTCTACTTGATACCTCCTGATTCCATTTACTTATCTGTTTGTACTGCAACAATAGCCTTCTTATTGGCCTCTTTCTCTCCCATCTTAATCGCTGCTCATCCATTTCCTATACTTTTGGCTGACAGATCTTTAAAAAATGCTGTCTGAACATAATATATCAGTTCCCAGGTCAAAAGTGTTTTAATGGTCCCTGCTGTCTTTTGAATGAATCCAAACGCCATCGCAGGACATACAAGGCCCTGTGTGCCTTTGTCCTTGTCCTCCTCTCCAGCATTGCCCCCAACTTCCCACTGTAACCAAATGGAAGCACCCATGCTTCCCTGAACTCTCTACACCCTCCCCTTCGAACCTGGGTTAGGAGGTTGCTCCCCAACCCCCAACTTCCTCTTACCCTGACTTCTAGTCATCCTTCAAGAGCCAGCTCAGGTATCAGGTCCTCTAAGACCTTTCCTACTTGAAGGGTGGCCTGTGTGTCAGCAGCATCTTAGCATCTCCTGGGAGCTTGTTAGATGTGCAGAATCCCAGGCCTATCTCAGACTTACTGAGCCAGGAATCTGCATTTAACAAGAACTCCAGGGGATTTAGGTGATGATCCAGAAGCCCTGCTGTGGGCAGCCTGGTCTATCCCTCTGCACCACCCACAAGGTCAGATAGTTGAGCCCCACATACTCTCTTGAAACCTTCAGGGGAAGGCATTGTTATCTTCTGTTTACTTCCCTGTCTTCCTTACTAGGTCCTGAATTCTGAGGGCTGTGACCACATTTGATTTATCTTTGGTGACTCAGTGACTATTCTAGTGCTAGCATACAGTAGGTGCTCAATAAATGCCTGTTGCCCATGTGAACAATCAGTAACTGATTTTGGTGACTCAGTGACTATACTAGTGCTAGCATACAGTAGGTGATCAATAAATGTCTGTTGCCCGTGTGAAAATCAGTAATTGAACTTTGGTGACTCAATGACTATTCTATGGCTAGCATACAGAAGGTGCTCAATAAATGCTTCTTGTCCATGTGAACAATCCGAGTAACAGTGGTCTGTTACTCTTGCACCATCAATGACCAGCTTAAGGAGGAACCTGTTTTAGATCCTTTGTTGAAACTTGGTTTAACTTCCTCTTTTCAAGCATCTTTTTACTTCTAAGTGAGCTGCAAGGCCAGTCAGGCCCTTGGTACCTGCCAGAGCCTGGAACTAGTACTGGTAATGCTGATGCTTAAGACAAAGAGACTCTCATGTTTGGGAATGCTTTAAAATGACCACCCCTTGGGGCATGCATCAACTAACTGTGCCTAAAAAGCAGCTTTTTCAATTAAACGTTTTCCTTCTGATCAGAGATCCACTTTGAAGACTTAAATTTGGCTTAAAGTGAGGATTAGGGACTAAGTTAGGCATGGAGCACCACCTTTGACGCTGTACCCTGGAGAGCCCTCATCAGGACACTTGACTCTGTGAGAAGAATGGGAAAGCCACTCCAGCCCCAGAACTGCTTTTTTTTCCTTTTGTCTGGGAAAGGGAGATGAGTGACTCTAATGCCAGAACTTTAGCAGAGAGAAACCTTCCATTCAGCATTAGATTCGAAGGGACGTGTTCATGGTCCAGTTAAAAGAGCCTGAAGCGCCATCCCAAATGGAGGCAGGGAGGAGAGGACTTGAAGGTGGAGGCTTAGCTCAGACATCCTTGGAAGCCTTCTTTACTCTCTGCAATAGAAGCGATTTTTGATTCCTTTCCTTCCTGCCCTACCCTCCTGAATTTCCTATCATATTTGGACTCAGGAAAGTGTACTGTATTTGTGACAAAAATAATGCCTTGCATTGCTAAGGACTTAACTCTTCAATGTGCTTCCCAATCTTTGATTTCACTTGCCTGTCATAAGAGGCGGCAGGACAGTTTTGTTGACCTTGTTTTAGACACGTGGGAATGATGGCACAGGGAGGGGAAGAGACGAACGTAGAGTCCTGCAGGTAGCTGGGGACACAGCTCAGGTTGGGATTCAGGCTTCTGACTCTTGGTCCAGAGATTTTTGCAGCCTGTTTCAGGTTTTATAAGGTAGGTTCCTGCACATACATACCATGTGCCAGGATTTAAATACATACTCTCTTAATTCTCACTTCTCTGAGAGATAGGTGCTCTATCTTTCCCACTCGACAGACGAGGGAGTCAAGCAGACATCCCTGTCTCAGTCAGGTGAACTTTCTCTCCTGCAAGACCAAGCTCAAATGTGACTCCTTAAGATTCTCTCTCCTGATTTTCCCCACAGTGATGGCAGCTCCTCCTTCATTCTGTCTTTGTCTCTCCTCAATTGCATCCATCCTATGGGATCGTAATTGTTTGGCCTATGAGTGGTTTCAGGGTATCATTTCTTTTTGTGACAGGATTCAACACTGGGTAATGATATTCTTTCTCTTTCCTTTGCAATTTCATCTAAAGTTTTGTTTCCTTGGGGTCCTCTGGAGTAAAAGAAAGCATATGATACATCAGGGCATATTTGACAGATGTAAGTGATTATACTAATAGTGGGATTATTTCCCAACGTGTCTAATGTATTCAGACTTATTTCAAATGAATTGAGTTTAAAACCCATCCCTAAAAATGAAATGAGATCTTTAAGTTGTTCCTACCTACCTCCTTCTTTTATCTGGATATTAAAACCTTTTTGTTTTTAATATGAGAATATTGTATTGCATGTAATTTACTTTAAAATACTTTGACACAGATTGCCTTATATATATATTTATATGCATATATAAGCATATACACACACACACACATATATATATACATACACACATACACAATTCTGTGCATGTACAAATGCAACTCATGTTGGCATATGTGATGTGTGTATGTTTGTGTGTAGATTTATTTTGCTCTATATCCTAGGGAAAGTCTGTTGCCCTAAAAGGGAACATACACTTTTGGGGTAGGTATTTAGTGTTTTGAAAGCTTCTAATCTGAAACTCACACTTCAGAGATAGACTTTAGCTATCTTTATATCTAACCAATACCAGAGGCTTTGTTATTTTTCAAAGGTGAAGAAAGTGGTGTTCAAATCTATTGATTGGCCAGAAATATTGCAGAGGTCCTCTACTCTTGTATATATGGGCCATAGAAATCTAGTCTAGTAGTCTATACCTTTCAGGTATGGTGCCTGAGGCTACATTCTGAAATGACCTTATGCCCAGTCATTGATCAGATAATTTTGGTCTCATAAATCTAATTGTAAGGTCGGCTGAAACCTGCTGCTAGATGATTGTTAGGTTTGCCTTTGGTGAACTTCAGACTTCCTACAAGGGCAGAAAGCTGAAACTTCTTCAAACTTGCAGACTAGATTATATGATTGCTTGGGGGCCTGCTTGCTAAATGAATAAATGTATATGTGGCAGAATTCAGCCTAGACTTAATTTCATTGTTATTAAATGGTGAGGGGAGGGATGTGTAGACTCCAACCACTTCTAACTCTTGGATGCCATCCATGTTTACTAGGAAGAACATAATAATTGCTAACAGTTATTATGTACCAAATTGGCTTAGGTACAATCACAAGATTACGGAGTAACTGAGTTCCCTCTTTTAGAGTGGGCTTTGACCCATTAGATTACTTTAGTTCCATTTTTATGATATTCAAGGACCAGCCTTCTCGATTTTGCAAGGGAGGCTAATAAACTATCTTCTAAGCAAACAACAATAAGAGCTCAACACCTTTAATAATGTCTTCGCTTACTCTCATCATACCTCTTAAATTTAGTTTTAAAAATGCAGTGGGGCCACAGATGAAATGGATGTCCATGTGACAAGCACCTTTCTTTCCAGAGAGGTGGAATCACTAGGCAGTGTGCAAAAACACAGTAACCATGGCGGCGCTACTATCAATCCAAGACCACGGGGGAGACTCTTCAACTTTTTTTTTGTTTTTTGTTTTTTTTTTTTAGCACATTTTGCCACATGAGGCCTGTTAGGATTGAGGGGAAAATGATTGCTGCAGATATTGTGGGACTCATGAGAATCCATGGAGGCTCAGGATGGGATGGTCAGTTGGGCAAATCCTACCTTGCCAAGATAGGGTTTTCTCTCATTTCCAGTATTGGAGGATACAGTTTTAAAAATACAGTGCAATAACAACTTGACAAAAAGAGCTTATACGTAGAAGGGAACTCTGGAATGAAATACTCTAACTGTTAATTATATTTGTCTTTGGATGATGGAAATACGGATCATATTCTTCACTCAATTTTTGTTTTTTTCCCAAATCATTTTAGTGTCTGATGCTATTATTTTTGGACATGCAGTATAGAGTTCTTCAGCTTTGAGTGGGTTCAGAGTCCTCTATCTGAGCTCTGATCTGACCACAGGATGAGAGCAACCCAGGCTGATCCCTTGGGTATTGGAGGGTCTTTTATAGGAGGAAAGAGCCCAGAGAGAGAAGAAATAGATTTTCTCAGAGAGATGGAGGCTTGAATCATCTTAATTTCCTGTTGGAAGTGATGTGACCTTGTTTTATATCTGAAGCTTCTATAACAGGTCATGTTGGTCATGGAGGCATTTTTCCATGTCATTATATACTTTTCATGAATATATTTATATATGTTAAAGTTCCATTGTGTAAACACAATCACTAAAGTTAAATGTTACATACTATGTCATTTAATAGCTATGTTATTGTTTAATTAATTATATTCCTGTAGCTGGAAATTGAAATCCCTTTCTTTTTTTATTATATATTATGAAGAAGATGATTATTCATACAGCATTTTTGTCTTTGACAATAATAATGTTGGTTAGTACTTATAGAGACCTTTCTATGTGTTGGATTTTGTGTTAAGCATTTTGCATTCTTTTATTTAATCCTTACCACCACTCTATGATTAGATACAATTATTCTGGCCGCTGTACAGATGAGAAAATAAAAACTTACCCCAGGGTTGTAGCCAGCCTTCTTACACTGTAGCCAACACTACATGGCCACTTATTCAGTCTTCTACTAACACTGGATGTTGTTCATGTTTTTACTTTTGCCTTTTATCAAATATTTTCCCATCTCAACTAACAGATGTCCACAAAAGTATTCCTAATGGAAACACACTATTCTAAAATGTGGTCAACCACTCTCTCATCAGATGTTTAGATCATTTCAATAGTTTGTCATTTAGTCCTTCACAAAACTTAGTTTTATTACTATTTTTCCTCAATTGCTTTTAGGGAAGCAGAACCAGTGTCAACTCCCACCAGCAGTCTAGGAGAATGCAGCTTCTCTGCAATTACAATTTTTAATTGTATGATAGGTGGAAAATGAGATTTCATATTTAAACAGCATTTCTTTGATCATCAGAAAAGCAGCATGTTTTTCACAGTTCATTGGCCTCGTGTACTTCTTCTTTGTGAATTGCCTTCATGAAGTTTGTTCTTTTGCTATTAGTGCGATCATCTTTCTCTTATTGATACATAAGAACATTTTATATATGAAGAACACACATTTAATTTTAAATAAGTTAAAAGGAAATGTGATTAACATGCAAAGAAAGTACAAACAACAGTGTCTTGGCTGGTCTCTAGTCTTGTTCTTCTCTAACTCCCTGTCTGTGTGGAAGAAAAAAAATGCAAGTCTGATTAAGCCATTCTCCCTTTAATAGCTCCCAGTTGCATTTAGGAGCAACTCCCAAAAGGAGGGTATGGAGCTTTTATGATGATCCTGCTTGACTCTCCAGACTCGGTTTTCTAATCCCCTGTATCTAATTCTAAGAGCCATTCGTGCTGAATTACTTTTAGTTTTCAGGAAGTGCCAAGCTCTCTCTTTGGGGCCTTTAGCATGTGCTGTATCTTCTGCCTGGAACTCTCTTCCAATTCTTCTTTCCTGTAATGACTACTCATACTTCAGGTCTGGATTGGATACCACCTCCTTTAAACCAGTGGTTCTCAACCAGGGATGATTTTTGTTCCCAGGGGGCATTTGGCAACGCCTAGATACATTTTTGGTCATCATGCTGGAGGAGAGTTATGCTACTAACAGCTGGCAGAGGCCAGGGATGGTGCTGGATATTCCTCAGCCCCCAGGACAGCCCTCCACAACAAAGAATTATCTGGCCCCAAATGTCAAGAGTGTGAGTTTGAGGAACCCTGGTCTAGATCTTAACGGTCTTTACCAACCCTCCCATCCACTCCCCACTACGTATACATACACATATTACATACGCTATAACCACGTAGATCCATATGCTATTCTAAGACTGGTTTGGTGTCTCTCCTGGGGCCTCCCAGGACCACCCTATGCTTACTGCTTTCACAGCTCTACTACACTGTATTATAACCGTCTTCTAGGCTAGAAGCTTCCTGAGAGAAGGAGCATGTTTTGTAACCCCAGAGCCCAGATTAGGGTCAGAATACATGACTGTCAGAAGCAGTATAGCATAGTATGGACTAAAGAGACAGAGGGCTGAGATTTGAATCCAAGACTCTGCTACTTACTAGCTGTGTGACCTTGGACAAATTACTAACGTCTCTGTGCCTCTATTTGCTCTTATGTAAAATGAGGATATTAATAGTACCTACCACACAGCATTATTAGGAAGAATACACGGGCTAATATTCATAAGCTGCTTAGAGAACTAAGCTCTATGTAAGAGTTAAATAAAGGAATAAGCATTTAATCCATGCTTGTTGATAAATGACGGGTGTAGGCCTCACTCTGGGTTCAGCCCTGTCTCACTCAGCATGTGGTAATTTTTGCCAACAATTTAAAAAGTTTCTTCGTAGTTCTTAATTTTCCTTGGCGCACATTATATCTTTAACTATCTGTGTAGTCACCAGCTGCTAATTTTCCTAAAAATATGTCCCTGTTTCTATTGTGTAAAGAGACAAATGAGAGTGAGCCACCCATCCGATCACAAACACACACCCCCACCTTGGAAACAACTTTCTTTTCAATAAAATGCACCCCTGGTTCCAAGTTTTGTGTGTGGCGTATACCATGGAGACACTTGTACAAATGAATCTCTTTAGAAAGAGACAGATTTATGCCAGGTACGTGGAACACAGTCTGAGCAGCACTGCACACCGTATCAAATCAGGGTGTGCTGTTACATATTTCAAGTTAATTTGACATTGGAGCTAACAAAGTGTGTTTATAGAATAATTAGGCCTTATTCTCAATGCTGTGGCTAAAAAGTTTTGTCACAATTACTGATCAGTGGTTTTCTTTGTTTTTGAAATTCCATAGCAACACACAAAAATAAAGCTGTTGTGACTATACTAGTACTTATGTAATTCCAGTATCTTGTAGGAAGAGCACCTGGGGATGAAATCAACAAGTTCTTAGTGGAGTCTTCTCATTTCTTAGAATGTAATGTGGTTGGATGTTTGGAAATTGGTACGAAAGGGGAGAATCTTTTGTAAGCGTGGTCCAGTCTTCCGAAATAGCTGTAAAATGTATGCTCCTGCTCATCCTTTGCATGTACGTGTATCTGCCTTATATGTTGTGGCTTTGTTTCCGTGCCATGGGGGAGAATTGGTTCAAGGTCTTGTGAAATGAATGCTTCCATCCAGATCAGCAACAGGAAACCTGACATGAGAAAACAAACTGTGGGCATGCCATACTGAGTCAATTTTTTAAAAGAATTTTTTCTTTCAGGGAAGCTCATTAAGCTCCCTAAAATAGTGTACTTAATCATATATACAATAGAGGGGCCCTTTCACGGAGGTGCCACTCAATGCCTGGAAGATATGTCTAGGAGAGGGGGCCTTCAGGAGGCTGAAGCTATGCTGGAGGGGTAGAGGTGGAGAGCCCCTCTGAGCAAATCTCCCTGAAGTCATTCCCACCCACTGGAGAGGTCTTTTTCTTTTTCTTTTTTGAAATTTAACTTTTATTTTAGAAATCATAAAAGTAATTACGTTGTGCTCTTTTGAAGTTCATGAGCATACATGTCGGATCTTTCTCTTGCACCTTGCATGTCATTCCCCCTCCTCCTTAGTAAGGCAAAACCTCCCAGCTGTGGTGGTGCAGACCAGGGACCCCATTCTCAACACCTGCCATGCTAGTAACACAGGTGGGGGCAGAGCAGATGGGTGCCAGGATGTCAGGGTCAAAGTGAGGACAAAGGGAGAAGAGCATGGCTGTTGAAGGGATGGAGCAGGATCGGGGTTGGGTACAGGGAGGCAGTGCAGCAGACACCAGGTGTCAGCGCTGGTGTCAGGTGTTGCTTTTGTAGGAAGCCAGCCTGTGCCTGATTCTCCAAGGCAGGAGCCAGTGCAGGGCCTGGGCAATTCAGAGCGTACAGGGGAGAGTAGGCAGGTGGCTGCCCAGAAGAGTTAGGAGGGCAGGGCCACCACCTGCCAGCCCATAGTTTTCCCACTGAAGAGGTCTTAAGGCTGATCTAATTCTCCTGGGACCCCATCCCCTCAGTTACTTTCTTAGGATATTCTGGTGTTTTTGCTGGGTCCTTCTACAAAGAACTTGTGTCCCTCCTGGTCTCCTTTAGAGTGAGGTGTAGATCACAGTCCTGAATTCTTAGAATTAGTGTCGGTTTCATCTCTCTTCCACCTAACCCCAATCCCCCTTGACCTTGGCATATAGCATCCTGTTTCCCTATGGTGTCTTGGTATCCTGAACCTCTCACTACTCATTTGATAACCTTGGGTGATAGTGGGCGCTGTGTGGCTGTCAAACTCTGGGGTCTGCTGCTAAGTGTTATTTTAATTTATCTTCATCTAAATTCCTCGTAGTGCAGCTTTTGAAACATGAGATTGTCTTATTAAGAGGTACTTATTGTAAAGTAGAGTGAGCTGCACCTTTGATGAAGACAGAAGAGGCCAAGTTTGATGGGTTGGACATCGCTAGACAAAGACAGTAATTAATGACTTAATTGCCTCTTCACCCTTTCCTTAAAAAAAAAAAAAAGTTTTTCTTCTTTTCCTTTAAAACTCAGCAGGCTGAAAACTAGAATTCCCAATGCTATTTTATAGTTTGGTTTTTTTTTTTTAAAGACAAATGAAAAATCAGAACACAATTTTTCTATTACATTTTCCTGTAACAACTTCCTCACTTTCTAGAAGCATTGTCTATTGATTTTACCTTTAGTGGCTTTGGAAGTTGCAACTATCTGTTTGTGGAGAGTTCAGTACCTCGTATGGATTTCCTTGTGTTAGTTTAAATGCTGATAAGATACGTGGCAAATTAATGAAATAAAAATAGCTTTGTCAATAAACAGAAGCGAAACCACTTTCAACATTTGTTCAGTACTCATTGCTTTTCAGGGCCCAGACAAAATTAGTGGGTAGGATTAAAGAATACATTCGTCTTTTATCCCATGTTTGAGTACTTGATCACAGAGGCATGGTTTAATCCAAACATCAATAGCACCTCGTCAATTCCATCAGAGACAGCTGTCAAAGTGGACTTTGGGTTTGTTAGAGCTTTGTGTTTTATCCTTTTTTAAGGTCATGGAGTATTTTCTTTGATTTTTGATGCTGAAATCTTTCTTAATCTTCTAAACTTGGGAAACATCTGTTAAGATTTAATGGGATGGCTTTTGTCTTAAAATTACAGCCCATCTTGCAAAGCTCTCCACCTCCCTTCTCTTCCCAGCCCCCAATTAGGAAAATGGGGAGTGGGGGCAGAGGAAATGAAGCCCAGCTTCTTCATCGGACAGTTCTCTGGTCAGTGTGTGAGTGTTAGAATGAATCTCAGGCCAGGAATGACACTTCAGAGGGCTGAATGCTGTGAACCCAGTGTTCAATTTTATTTTGTTTCCTAGTGACATTAGCAATTTCCCTGTAGCGTGTCACTTAGTCTGGGATCTGAGTGGCAGATTTATGGGTCCTATTGAATAATGAAACAAAAATGATGTAAGGAAGAGAAACAGCTGGAAATAGGAATTTTAACCTTTCCCTGTAAACCTCCTTGTTACTAGATTGCATGGTGTCAACAAAATTTAGTAGTTAAAATAGTTGGAGGTACAGTAACAGCCTCTAAAAATACATGCCTCCAAATATGTACAGACAGCTGTCATGTCTGTTGACAGAATATATTAGTCATTATCCTCATCAGTAGACACAAAATCATTGCAGTTTTCCTAATGTAGGTGCTTCATAGCACATAATTGCTAGTGATTTTGGAGGTCCTTGGATAAAGTCACTGCCATTGTAATCATGGTGTTTTCATTCAGCTTGCTTTTTATATTCTTAACCTGGATGTTAACACCTCAGCCAGAGCTCTTCACAGGGAAGTATTAAAGTATTCCCACTTACTGCTTCAGACACATTCCCGCCTACCCTTGGCATGAAAGTCTGGACTAGAAACTTCTGTTCTGAATAAAGAAGGTGGTCAAGACTGGGCACAGTGGTTCAAGCCTGTAATCCCAGCACTTTGGGAGGCCAAGGTGGGTGGATCACCTGAGGTGGGGAGTTTGAAACCAGCCTGACCAATGTGATGAAACCCTGTCTCTACTAAAAATACAAAACTCAGCTGGGCTGTGGTGGTGCATGCCTGTAATCCCAGCTCTGGGGAGGCTGAGGCAGGAGAATCACCTGAACCCGGGACGTGGAGGTTGCAGTGAGCCCTCTCCAGCCTGGGCAACAGAGGGAGACCCTGTCTCCAAAAAAAAAAAAAAAAAAAAAAAAAGGTGATCAACAAGACCTTTCACATGAGGGAGGCCCATATTCCAATCTGAAGCTTCTATGAATGTAGTACTAGAAAAACGTGTCTAATTCCTGAAAACTGGATGAATACCACCATCTGAGGATTTCTTGCCCCTTTTAAAAAGCAGGAAGGAGCCCCCATTGCAGAGCATGTGGGAAGCGGAGCCTGGACGGGGGTTTTGGGATTCAAAGCCAATTTAATGCCACATTTAGGAGCCAAGCATTTTCCGAGCCTCAAATTTTTAGTGGAAAATGGGAGTGATCATAACTACCTTATAGCATTGTGCAGACATGTCACGAGAGCACCGGAAATGTGCCTGTTATATAATAGGTGATTGAAAAACTTTGGCTTCATTGCTTTCCTTCCCTATTCTCTTTGTATCTTCCCTCCACTGAAGTCTTACCACCCTCCTCTCCCCACCTTCACACAAGCATGCATCCCTGTCTGTTTTCATTTAAAGGCTTCCAGGTTTAGTTATGGTACCAAGTAAATCTGGTACCAGATTTAGTTACTTATGAAATGGAATAGAATGACAACCTCAGCTTCTTCTCCCCTATCCTCGACTGTTCTCCAATTCGGCAAGATCAAGAATTCTCATTATTATAAACAAGAGCAAAATATTAAAAGTTACGAATACTGTATCAGGCACTGTATGAAGTGTTTATATGTATAATCACATTTAATCCTCACAATGACCCTCTGAAATAGGCACAATTCTCGTCCACATTTCATAGGGAAGAAACTGAGGCTCAGGAAGGTTGAGTCGCTTGCCCAAGATCACACAGCTGAGAGTAGTGGAGCCAGGCCTTGGCCCAGGCAGCCTGTCCCCAGAAGCAGCAGGAACAGCATGCTCAGATAGCAAGGTAGCCCCAGGGTCAGGCAGGGGCTGGAGGAGCCCTTGGCTGCGTCCTTTCTGGTGTGGTAGGCAGCGTCTCCCAGAGACTCAGTCCTCAAGGCCGGGAGGAAGGCCTCCCATGCAGCTGAGGTGGAGCAAGGGCCGCCCTGCTGGGAGGGCATGCTGCTGCTGTTCATAATACGAGAGTGGGGTCCTGTCAAGGGTTGTTGTTTTTCCCCCTCTGCCTCTTCCTCCCACTTCTGACAAGGTTTTCAATTAGCAGCTTGTAGAGGCCCAGGCTGTGGTCCCCATTTCAAGCTATATGCATAACTGAATTCCCCAGGAGGGGATTAAAGGGCAGAGGAAGGTGGGGGGTGGAGGCTGAGGCCCCTTGAATGGGAGGACCAAAATGTGCTGTGGGTATGGGCTGAAAGCAACACCTCGCCTTGTTTAAACTTGAGTGGGGCCAGGGGTCACCTGGGAGGTGACTCTCACAGAGATGAAAGGGGAGATGGCTGCGGCAGCAGGATATAGGGCCCCTGGGCTGGTGGTTGGGCCTCCCTGCCTCGAGTCTGGTTTCTGGTGGGATGGATACGGAAACTGCTCAAGCCTGTTGGTGCTTAGGAAGAAGGAACTTGCTCTCCATTTTGGGAGGTGAATGAAGCTCCCAGCTCCCTGGTGGCTTTTCCCCACGGAAGGCTTTGGTCATCTTGAGCCTAGGTTGTGTGTTTAATGCCTGGGCTACTTTGAGCCAGTGCCCTCCTCTCTGTCCAGGGCAGGGAGGATACCACTGTTCTGCAGGCTTTTCTGATGGCTGCTTCCTCTTCACTGCCAGGCCAGGTCTACACTTCATCCGGTAGCCACACTGACTTTCTTTTTATCTTTTGAAAGCAGGATCATTGTTTTAAGGAAGGAAAAAGTCAAGATGCACATGCTTCCCAACACACATAACACGCATTTGCGACCTCCAGCACGGAGCTTGGGATCCACCTGAAAATGAGGGCTTGTCCTGTGGAATGACAGCGATGTGCTGTGGTCCACACTGAAAGGAATGTCTTGTTTGAACTTATATGGGGCCAGCAGTCATTTGAAAAATATGACGGCTCAAAGTCAAATGCTGTGTTCTATCATAGAGGGGTAAAGAGGATTTCTAAAAGAGGTTGCGAGTGGCCTTTAAATACCCAGTATGGGGTTGATGTCCCTTTCTTGTGATCCCCAGATACAGTTTGCTCTTGAAGAGGACTGATGGCCTGGGATATGTTATTGATGGTCCTGAAAGGGATCTGCGTTTGAATAGGTCAGAGAAGATGTTCTGGAAGTCTGGACACTGGGACACACTCCCTTCCCTACAGCTTCAAGAGGGATCTGAGGAGCAGTTACAGACATGTAATGAGGATCCAGGCCCCGGATCTGTTCTGTGGAAGAAAAAAGTGTCCCCTCCTCCTGCATCTGACATCCCTGCCACCACCCACTGATTGGGTGGAATGATTTGATGGGGCATTCATCAGGAGGTTTGGGTGTCCCCGACAAGTAAATACACTTGCTGTTATGAGCCCCATACATAAAAGGGAAAGTATCACATTTTCCTCTGAATTCTTGAGGAAATTGCTCTCATATACAACACCAACCTTTGGCTGCGTGACAGAGACGGAGTGTCGTTTGCATGCCATTACCAGGCTGTAAAGTCTGGTCAGGGCTGCCTTTTCGGAGTTTCCAATCTTTTGGGATCCTGGGAGGGTCACCCTGCGGGTCAGGTTTGTTTAGTCTGGTCCGTAATGGTGTAAAGTGGCCTTGACTGTTGAGCCTCCCTAAATAATGCCCTATCTGTTTGATACTTCAACAGTCCCTCGGAGTTGTATATATGTTTCACTTTCTAATATTCGAGGCTGAATTGGATTTCATTGTTAATAGATGGGAAATTGTTTCTAAAAACAACCTCATCGTGCTTTGAAAGTTAGCCAGAGTTCAGAGGGCCCCTGCATTTTAATGGGTGATCTACGTTTTCTCTGGGAAAATCATAGAGCACTTCTGTGTTTTCGTATGCGTGTTACTCACTCTTTGCAGCTTTTTAAAGGGATTCATCTGAACATATGCCACTTTAAAAACTTTTTATTAAAATATAATGTACATAGATAAGACAGCACATATTATAAGCATACAGTGAATTTTAACGAACTCAATACATTGTAGCAACTGGCCCCAGATTAAGAAATAGAACATCATCAGCACCCCAAAAGCCCCCTCATGCCTCTCCATGGGAACATACACGATTTTAAATTTCTCTTATTTATAATTTATTCAAGGTTTTCTGTATTGTACCTTATTCTGTTTTTCTCAATGGTGTAACATTCCCTGAATCATCATATACAAATAAGGGAAAAGAACTTGTCTGATCTGCTGGGTCATAATAAACAGTACCTATCTAGAATCCTTCAATATGGCATTGTAATGTCCTATGGAGCTTTGTAAATTCATCAATATCTTGCCAAAATGGAGTTCATTTTTATAAGAATCCCTCTAGATGCTCAAAGCTTGCTTCTTTGTCTATTGTACACAAGAAAAGCCTGGTTTCACAGATGAGTCTAAATAGCATTGGTCTATCTAGCTCACATCCTAGTTTTGTGAAATACTATATTTAATTTATTTTATTTTTTTGAGACAGGGTCTCACTCTGTCACCCATGCTGGAGTACAGTGGCGAGATCTTGGCTCACTGCAGGTTCCACCTCCTGCGTTTAAGCAATTCTTCTGCCTCAGCCTCCTGAGTATCTGGGACTACAGGCATGCACCACCACACTCAGCTAATTTTTGTATTTTTAATGGAGATGGGTTTGGCCATGTTGGCCAGGCTGGTTTCAAATTCCTGACCTCAAGTGATCTGCCTGCCTTGGCCTCCCAAAGTGCTGGGATTACAGGCATGAGCCGCTGTGCCCAGCCCTTGTTTTCTGAAATACTATCAAACCCACTTTATGAATGTTAAGTAATTAAATCCTTCGGGGTAGAGAGAATAGTGGTGGGAGAAAGTTATTCATTGCAAACATTTTTGCTCAGAGGCTTTTGGAAGTAAATAGGTTCTCCTCCCCAATCCCGCTATATTTCAAAAGGAATCTTGTTTGAAGCCCTGTAAATGGACTTCTCCCCTCCTTTTAAAAAGTAGTTCAATTTCTTTCTTCCCAAGCTCCTCAGCTCCCAGAACAGCTTTCATTACGGCAACATAAATAAAAAGTGACATAAAATTATACAGCCCTGTGTAAAGTAGTTTAAGGAAAATGTCTTTTATGGCAGCTTTTATGGTTTCACCAATTAGTTATTAGATTTTCTCCATTTTTAATTCGCTGTCCTGCATGTGCGTTCTGAAAGGTTTCTTCCCCCTTTCATCTCTTAGTAGTAACAGGGCTGGAGTGCATTGAGCCCCTGTTTAGCTGACTTTCTTGTTTCATGAAGGCTTTCATGACAGCCTGTTGCTAAATGTGGGCAGAGCAAGTCCCTTGGGAGAGAAGCCAGCGTTGAGCCATTCTGTGAAGTGAGCAGAGTTTCACCCCTCTTCCTGTATGAACACTCAGTGTCCTGTCTCCCGCTGAGGGTAGCGGCAGGCCGGCTGCAGGATCCCATCACAGCAGGTGGACCTTAAGCTGATAAATCCTGAATTTTTAGTAACTTTCCAAACATTCCTGGGGAGTGAGAATAACAGAGATTTACTCCTGCCAAAATTTAATCATGCAGAAAAAGCAAAATTTAGAACAGCGTATAGATTATTTTTTAATGCGACTGCTTGACAGCGGAGAACAAGGAAGTCGAATACTTAGCGCAGCCGAGTCTAGACCGCTGCAATTTGATTCATTTAGGGGAATTGTATTAGGTTTTCGCTTTGGCTTGCGCTGGGCTGTATCTGTTTGGAAGTACATGATGTCATCGTATCAAGCGTGTCACAGCCAAGGCATTCTGGTATTTATGTTGACCTCGGATCTAGCCCAGAGTACGTGGCAGGCTCAATTTATTGCTACTTTAACTTTGTTTAGTCATGGAGAGGCTTTATTTATGTTGGTAAATTTCAAACAGTGGCCAAAAGTAACCGCACAATGAAAAGGCCTGCCAGATTCATCATCGATAAATCACCTTGTTGCTGAATTTCTCTAATTAAGGAAAAACTCCGTCTGTGGATCCCTGTGGTTGCTGGAAGGAAAGGAGGGTGGGGAGTACTTTGATTAATCCATCTATCACCCTGGCTTTGGAAAGTGAGTCTCCTGTTTCTGATTGTAGCTCGGCAAAGACCTAAATAAAAATTTATCTTGTCAAAACCTATGGGCTAACTGAAAGCAAATAAAGAAGTTTTATGGCATCCACATAAAGTTAAATAAATAACGAGAAAGCGCAGTACGTCCTACGGACATTTTTCAGTACAGTACGTGGCTCTGTTCTTTGGGGAGAACTCATTAACTTAAAAAAAATTACCTTTAATGGGCCACTCGTTATCGTCATCATCAAATGCTTCGCTTGTCTAATGTTCCAGTGTTTAATACCTGATTAAAACCGAAGACGGGGGCTCATGGCTTGGTGCTGTTGGAACAACCCAGAATAGAATGCATGGCAAGTGGGGCTTCTAAAGGGTAAAATATGGATGTTGCAAACAGCACTGCCAGTATCCGGGGGAACTTTTTAAATGGATCCCTCTGGAAGGTAACTGACCTTCCTGAGGATGACATAATGTTGCAGGGGAGGGCAACAGGGTGAAGCTTTTCGTGTCTGAATGAACAAGGGACTTCATCTCTGGTTGAACTTACCTTTCATGTGGGGGCTTCTCTCTGCTGGAAAAAGTCTAGAAAAATATATTGGGATTGGAAACCTCTTTTCATCAAATGTGGTTTAAGCAGACTTCTCTCTGGGTTCGGGCTCATGGTGGAATGCATTTTATTTCTAGGTTAAAAAACGTCCTTGAATCAGACAAAAGATAACAGGTAGTGATGGAGAAGGCCCATTCTCATACTAGCACATGCTTCACAGTATTTGCTTTTTCTTTGTAGGTTATGGAAAGGAGGCTCTCTTGATATTAAGCTTCAGGATCCACCCACAGGAAAAGGTGATTTCTCAAGTGTCGAGTCTTGGCGCACGATGCATTAGGCAATCAGCCCCTGCCTGTTTGACGGAGTTGTACAATAAACATGGGCTTGGGGGAATCGGGAACATTTCGAGAAGCATCTCTGGTGGAATCCTGATGCTGGAGGCCTCTACTTTGGGATGTGACATTTCTGGGTTGGTTGACTAAAGCTGTTCCTGGAGGTCAGCTGGTGGTTTTGCAAGTTCTTGGCTTTTTCCTGCATTCTGTCATTGTGCCTTGACTTTTTTAGTGGGGCAGGATTCCCCATGACTGAGGATGGTGGTTGTGGTGATGGTGTGAACAGTAAGACTGCCTTCTACCTCAGGTTAGGAGATGCGGGAATGAGACAGAGATGGAGGGGTATGTTCTGACTTAATCAACTGGATCAGCTTCGCTAAACCGGGTAGGTTTCAAGCATTCCTAGACACCAAAACCTACTCCTTAAATCTGCAATGCAATGTTGGTGATTTTAGCCGTCTGGAAGACCTTTCCTTAGGTTAGTGAGACAATAATTTGCTTAAATGTGGGACAATTTCAATATAGAAGTCATAATCTGGGCCATGGAATTTGGTCATAGGTTGATAGAAGATTTCTAGCCACTTCATAATAATAACTATATCTTATGCATTTTTTAGTCTTCTTCATTAGTTCCAAGACATAGTTTAAGGCTCTCTTGGAGTCACCTTAGTTTGCCTTTAGTGCATCAGAAAGGACACTTTGATTTATCCCAGCACAGAGGTCAGAGGTTAACAACAGGACAACAAGCATATACTAAGCTCTTGCCATGGGTGTAGCAAGTGCAGTGCAGTGTGCAGACTCCATAGAATCCTGTCATGGCCTTTGCCCCAAAGAGGCTTCTGATTTTGCAGAGGTAGGATTTATATAACTGTTAGACTGAAAGTGAGGACTCCTGCAGATGCAGTTGTAAAATGTTGTCATCCTTTCCTTCTAAGCCTGGGCTGTGGGGTTAGCTCTCCATTCCCTGGGTCAGATCTAGAGAAAGTTCCATCACTTTTCTGGCTACTCCAGGATCTTTTGTTTGCAAAAATGTTCGTAATTCAATATTATCACAGTGGTTTTCAACCCAGGCGGCCCATCAGAATTGGCTGGGCAGCTCTTAAAAAATATTGATGCCCAGGCTACCCCCAAGACCAGTGAAATAAGAATCTTTGGTGATTGAAAAAAAATCTTTGAGGATGAAGCCCAGACATCAGTATTTTTAAAGCTACCCAGGAATTCCAGATGGATAGACAGGGTTGAGAACCACAGAAATGAAATGTGCAATTCCAGATAAATCATGAAAAATTCCAATTCTATTTAAAATGAAAACCTCTCCTGTTCTCTTTCTCTGGCCTACAATTCTGAGTTAGGGAGAAAGACTTGGGAAGCCTTGACTTCTCACCTGACCTTACAAGTGTTTTCCTCCTAGCCAGCTTGCTCACCGATGTTGCTGACTGCTCTGAGGTTGGGGTGGGTAGGAGAGGAGGACAGGTAATGGCTGGGAGGGTCTCATGTGACTGGCATCAATGCCACCTGACATGGCTTCTTCTGGCTGTGGGAGAAATTTGAAGTTGATTTGCTTTGGGGACAGAAGCAAAAATTTGTATATTCTTCGGAGATTGCCTTTCATCTCTGGGAGTCTCTTCTCTGCAGTTTCTTTGGTTTTCCAGTAATCTGACTCACACAGAGAGACTCTGCTGTGTCCCAGTGGCCCCCAGGAGGCCATCTTAGACAAAGTCCCTTAAGAGGGTGCCAGGCTGGCTTTCCCTCAGTCATGCAGGCCCTCCTCTCCTCTCTCTGCTTTCAGCCCTGCTACCCACCCTTTCCCTTTAGGGTCATTCATCCAGCGTGGCGGCACCACCCTCTGGTACCCCACAGACTTCAGGGGACCTTGAACAAGCTCTATTTTGTCTCCTGGGAGCTCATTCCACCAGGTTTGAGGTGAGGGGAAATACCACTTTGGCAGAAACACTACTTGTCCCCCAATTTTTTTTTTCCATTTTTTTTCCTACAGTGATAGAGTGAATTTCATCTGCGAATGTGGCTTTTCAGAATAAAGACATTTCTCAGTTTCCCTTACAGCTAACCACTATGAGACTAAACTCTGATCAATGGCGTATTGAGTCCCATTGTCATGGTACTAAATTCTAATCAATGGCATATTGGGTACATGCAGTGTAGGCAACTTGCAGGAAATATCTTTAAAAGGAGATGGCATGGTCTTCTCCTCAACCCACTTTCCCACTGAATGGAAGGCAATTGGCTGAGATCTTGGTCGCAGAAGTGGAAGCAGCATGTTGAGGAGGTTGGGCAGTAGGCAGGAAGCAGCCTGGGCCCCCGATGAGTCATACACACGCTGACTACTGAAACTTGCATGTGTGAGAGAAATAAACTTCCATCTTGAAAACCCACTATTTGTCACCGGTAAAGCCTGAGTCCTGTCCTCTCTCTCTCCTCCCCGGACAGTATGAGCTTCACCACTTGCTCCACCTTCTCCACCAACTACCGGTCCCTGGGCTCTGTCCAGGTGCCCAGCTAAGACGCCCGGCCAGTCAGCAGCATGACCAGTGTCTCTGCAGGGGCTGGGGGCTCTGGTTCCCAGATCTCCATGTCCCCCTCCACCAGCTTCCGGGGTGGCATAGGGTCTGGGGCCCTGGCTGTGGGGATGGCCAGGGGTCTGGCAGGATGGAGACATCCAGAACAAGAAGGAGAATGTGCAAAGCCTGAATGACCACCTGGCTTCCTACCTGGACAGAGTGAGGAGACTGGAGACCAAGAATCGGAAGCTGGAGAGCAAAATCCGGGAGCATCTGGAGAAGAAGGGACCCCAAGTCAGAGACTGGAGCCATTACTTCAAGACCGTGGAGGACCTGAGGGCTCAGATCTTCACAAATACTGTGGACAATGCCTGCATCGTTCTGCAAGTCGACAATGCCCATCTTGCTGATGACTTTAGAGTCAAGTATGTGACAGAGCTGGCCATGCATCAGTCTATGGAGAGCGACATCCATGGGCTCTACAAGGTCATTGATGACACCAATGTCACTCGCTGCAGCTGGAAACAGAGATCGAGGCTCTCAAGGAGGAGCTGCTCTTTATGAAGAAGAACTAAGAAGGGGAAATAAAAGGCCTACAAGCCCAGATTGCCAGCTCTGGGTTGACTGTGGAGGTAGATGTCCCCAAATCTCAGGACCTTGCCAAGATCATGGCAGACATCCGGGCCCAATATGATGAGCTGGCTTGGAAGAGCCAAGAGGAGCTGGACAAGTACTGGTCTCAGCAGATTGAGGAGAGTATCATGGTAGTCACCATGCAGTCCACTGAGGTTGGAGCTGCTGAGATGATGCTCATGGAGCTGCTTGGAGATCAACCTGGACTCCATGAGAAATCTGAAGGCTAGCTTGGAGAATGGCCTGAGGGAGGTGGAGGCCTGCTATGCCCTGCAGATGGAGCAGTTCAACAGGATCCTGCTGCACCTGGAGCCAGAGCTGGCACAGACCCGGGCAGAGGGACAGTGCCAGGCCCAGGAATACGAGGCCCTGCTGAGCATCAGGGTCAAGCTAGAGGCTGAGATCGCCACCTACCGCCACCTGCTGGAAGATGGCGAGGACTTCAATCTTGGTGATGCCCTGGACAGCATCAACTCCATGCAAACTATGCAAAAGACTACCACCTGCCGGATAGTGGATGGCAAAGTGGGGTCTGAGACCAACGACACCAAAGTTCTGAGACATTAAGTCAGCAGAACCCGGGGACCCTTTGGGGAGCAGGAGGCCAGTGAAAAGTTCAGAGGTTAAAAAAAAAATCTGGGTGCAGTGGCTCACACCTGTAATCCCAGCACTTTGGGAGGCCGAGGCCGGTGGATCACGAGGTCAGGAGATCAAGACCATCCTGGCTAACAAGGTAAAACCCTGTCTCTACTAAAAATACAAAAAAATTAGCTGGGTGTGGCAGCGTGTGCCTGTAGTCCCAGCTACTTGGGAGGCTGAGGCACGAGTATCACTTGAACCAGGGAGGCGGAGGTTGCAGTGAGCCAGGATTGTACCACTGCACTCCAGCCTGGGCCACAGAGCGAGACTCCATCTAAAAAAAAAAGAAAAGAAAAAAAACCCACAAACAAATCCACTATTGTTATGGGTTGTCTGACACGACTGAACCTAATACTAAGTAATTCAGAATTTTGTTTTGAAATGGAGTGCTGAGCATTAGCTTGGGAAGATGATAGGCTGCAGAAACATAGATGTTGCAGAATAGGAAGAAGGTCACTCCCATTAGATGGTAGCAAAACATTAGGTCAAATTGCATCTGCTATACCTCAAAAGGCAGACCACGTGTTAGTGAAAATAGTAGAAAAAGGCTAGAATGTTGGTGGTCGGGCAGCTTTTTGCTGCTTTTAGCAAAGTCCTACAGGAAAGAGTTGAATTCAGCTGAGAGCTAGTTAGTCCACAAGCAGATGTGGAGGGAAATGTCGCTTTGCTAGGGGAGGCGCTCTGTGATGTAGCCTGCACTCTAATTTGACTGAGAGTCTAGCAATTTGGAGGTGTTTGAAGTGTTAATTAAGCTAACTGTGTCTGTACCCCGACTTGAAGCAGCCCCAAGAGGTGGCTGCAAAATGGCAGCCTCGCTAACATGTAGTACTGTGGCCCCAAACCCTCTTCAAGCAATTTACTTTAAGAGTTCTCTGCCATCATGGGAATCAGCTTAGCTGGCTGCAAAAATCAAATCTTAGCAAACCTTTTGTTTCAGTTGCTACTATGTTGAGAAAGAGAGAGATGTGGCTGAACACTGGCCAGTAAGTAAAAAGCCTGAGACTTTAGGCTTAAATGCTGTGTCTAGATGACATTGTTGTCTGTGGCTTTTCACACATGGAAACAGATAAACTGGAAGCCTACTAAAAGTTTGAGGGAATCATATTGGAAACAAAAAAGCCTGTGAGCAGCAATCTGTAGAGTAATGCCTGTATTCCAGAGACTGCATTAGCAGGAAGAGTGTGTGAAAGGAGATTGTGTGTGCCCTCCAAGGCCCATTTCAGATGTGGTCAAGAGGATGATGGATAAAGGAGAAACTTCCAGAGGGAAAAGCCAGGGCGAATGGACAAGGGAATTATTCTCAGAAAGGAGAGCGAGAAGCTGCCAGAGTGTCCAACCAAGGAAGTGACTTCACTATCAAGGACAGGAGCCTTTGCTATTCCTGCCCAGTGGGATATGATAATAGTTATGGGCCAGTGACTTCTGGGCATTTCCCCTTCTCCCCATTTCCAAATGGGAGTCTTTAGAAATTGTTGTTTTGTTTCTTCTCTACCATTTTAATTTTAGGTATGTGATGGGAAGATAACTTACTATTAGCGTATAGATCACCTGACCACTAAGAGCTGCATCTGGGCCTGATGGAGAGGACTGGGCACTAGTCATACGCTCTGGGTTTAAGCTGAATGCAGTTACTGGTTGGGTCATTGCCTTCTTTTATGGAAAGGATGGGTATGTTCTATGTATTTCAAGACGGGTGCACATGGATATTTTTAGGGTTAAAGAGGTAGGGGCTAGACACACATATCTGTAATCTCAGAACTTTGGGAGGCCAAGGAGAGAGGATTGCTTGAGCCCAGGAGTTTGAGACCAGCTTGGGCAACATAGTGAGATCCCCTCTCTACAAAAAACTAAAAAATTAGCCGAGCATGGTGATGTGAACCTGTAGTTCCAGCTACTTGGGAGTCTGAGGTGGGAGGATTGTTTGAGTCTGAGAGGTTGAGGCTGAAGTGAGCAATGATCATGCCACTGCACTCCAGCCTGGGTGACAGAGCGAGACCTTATCTCAAGAAAAAAAAAAAAAAGGAGGTGGATTATGGAAGAAACACCTAGTTTCCTCACTGTATCTTCCACAGTGATGTAGCCTTAGACTTTTGGCTGGGCATATGGCTTTTCAGAATAAAGATTACATTTCTCAGTCCTCCTTGTAACTGGGGTTAGTTATGTTACTCAGTTCTGGCCAGTGGGCTGTAAAGACTGTGTGTGCAGTGTTCAGGAAGTATCCTTAAGAGGACTTGGACCTTTCTCCTTTCAACTTTCTTACTGGTGGCAATGTGGATAGATACACCGTATCAGCCTTGAGCCATTACTTTAGATATTTACATGAGAGAGGAATACAGTTCTTTCTCTTAGAAGTCATTTGTTTTGTGTTTTCTTTCACTTGCAGTTGAATCCAATCCTGTAAGGGGACATTAAGACAGAAAGCACACTAATAGGAGAATGAAAACATCTATTTCCCAAGTTGCTCAGTTTCAACATTTTATACCATTAAGGACAATGGTCACAAAACTGTTTCTCAGACCATTTTTTCCTCATTTTTTAGAAGTTTTATTATGTTTTCAATTGACACAATAATTGTGCATATTTATGGAGCACAGTGTGATGTTTTGATACATGTATACATTGTGTAATGATCAAATCAGGATAATTACCATATCCATCACCTCAAACACATCATTTCTTTGTGGTGAGAACATTCAGAATTGTGAGACTTTTTCCTTGGAATTCTTGCATAGATGGTTTAACATCTTGCTTTGGAAAGTGAGGATAGCTGACACCTATTTTCCAGGTGCTCTAGAGGAGTCAGAAAGAGTTCCATTTTAACATCCTGTTATAATCATGTATATAAACTAATAGTTCCAGAATATGCACACCATAGTTAAATGACAGCGTGTGTGTTACAGACTACAAATGCTCAAGGAATACAGAGAATGGATAAATTATTGTAGGCTGGACTAGTTAGAGAAGTTTCTGAGGTGTGACAGACTTGAAATGGAGGGAATGAAGGTCTGTGATAAAAGACAAGAGAGTGTGCCAGGTAGGGGTGTGTGTGTGTGTGTGTGTGTGTGTGTGTGTGTGTGTAGGGGTGAGGCAGTTCAGACTGCACAGGTAAAAGCACTGAAGTAGGAATGTGCATAGTTCACATGGGGCCCTTTGTTTGGATCTTTATAGTTTTTGGTGAAACTTGATCTCTATCCACTTCCTTGATTTTTCTTCTCCTTTGTCTTCCAGGGTTGATTTATGACTGCAGGATGGTGTCTTGACCACCTACTGCCTTTATTGATGGAAAGTAACACCCCTCAAAGAACCTTCCATGTATTTATGGGTGTTTTTCAGGAATGGAAGACACCACTGTCTGCTTTTCCTAAATTCATTCCCGCATCTAACCCCAACACCAGTACATGTCCCCAGTCCAGGTATTTTCCTGCTCACAGACCACAGTTTTGTTTGGGTACCAGGCAGCTGCATTGTTCAGGAAGCTGACCCCACTCACATAAAGAGAGAGCATCTTATTCCTGTAAGCCAAGCAAGGGAATCTTGTTTCCCTGTTCAGTGGTTGGTAGAGGAACTTGGCAGGTAGTGCAGTTCTGGCTCATGAGTTGTAAGGAGGACTGGAGAAAGAGGGTGCTTCTGGGAAGTTATCTTTGCCAGGGATACAAGGAAGGGGTGTTCTGTCTTACGTGTTGTGTGAGCTTGTGATGCCTAAAATATCCACAGTCATCTGGCCACAGAAGGGACAGCCTGAGACAAAAGCCAACATGCCTGGGAGAGGAGAGCAGAAAGACAGAAAGTCCCTGGGCCTTTAATGGTGTCATTGGATTGAGAACCACCCAACTCTGAAATTGCTTGACTTCCAGACTCTTTGTTACCTGAAAAAATAACCCCCTTTTATTGCTTAAGCCATTTTAGCTTGGTTCATTTTTACTTGGTGGATATGCCAGAGTGCTGCTCCCTGTTCAGAAATGGCCTCAGTTCTTCTCCCATCAAGGGTGCTATTTGGCAGCTCCTGCTCCTCATACCACCTGAACAGAGGCCACCAGGGCTCCTCCTGCTGGGGAGACCTTTGTAACCACTATATTGACCTCAGGGGAAACAGACCCAGCTGTTACTGTTGACACTTCATTATAAGCATCTGATTAGTCTTTCCAGGAATTATCACTTGTAATTCCTGACAATGCAGCAGAGCCTGGGATGTAACTTTTAACAAGACTTCACAGAAGGTTCGAGGTTGATGGAGGGGAAGTGCATATGCACAGCTCGCAACTGAGGCATGCATGGCTCAGGCCATCTTCAGAGTGTCTTGGCAGCCTAGCTCCCGGTCTTACTACTGCTTTGTCTGGGGCAACTTAGCTAACCCCTCACCCCCTGCTCCCTGTACCCTGCTTCTGCCCCCAGAGAGAGTAGGAAGATTTCCCTCACACTAGTCCTTGGGCTGTGCAAATTGTGGTCCAAGGACTGGCAGCATCAGCATCACCTGGGAAATTATGAGAAATGCAGAATCATAGGCCCTGCCCTAGACCCACTGAAATATAATCTATATTTTAGTAAGGCTTCTAGGCAATTTGTAAGAACATTAAAGTTTAAGAAGTCATTCTAGTCTAAGGCTTGCCTCTCACGCCTTCATTTCCTATTCCAGATTTGAACTCTACCTGGGATGACTGACTATGGGGACTTTTTTTTTTTTTCAGGGAAAACTGCACCCTCATACTAATTGTGGACTTTTGGGCTCAACAAGACACTCATGCAACCCCAACACCAATACATAGTCTCAAATCCAGGCTGGTCCGTTTAAAAAAATGGTAACTATGTGGCATAAAAACCCCAGTCCAGGTAGGGGTTAAGCCTGTTCCTTTTTTTTCTTCAGTTTTTTTAAATTATAAAAGTAACATTAAAATATTAACATTTAAGACAAAAGTGAATTTTATATAAGTTGATATTATCTTCTCTACATACATATATATTTAATTTTTACATATTTGATTTAATATTTAATGATTCAATTTTATATTCTACATTTTCATTCAGTATTACACTGAGATAGGCTTCCGTTCTGTTATTGATTTTTTCTTTCCCATAGCCTGTATTTGCTCATTCTTACATCCCTGAGATAATTAATGTTAAAAACTTGATTCACATTTTTGCATACCTTTCTCCATCCTCACGCAAATATATGCACACATGTGTATGCCATTTTTTTGGGGTCAGTTTCTCTTTTCTTACAAAAGAAATTATATTAAGCATTTGTATCATGTTGGTTTTTTTCTCCCTTAATCATTGTGGTAGTCTCTCCAGGTCAGTATGCACAGAGATAACTCCTAATAGCTGCATAATATTCCTTAGTATGGATGTATTATAACTGATGCAACTCTTTTCTCTTACTAATGAACATTCAGGTTGCTCTGGTCATATGTTTCCTTACACAAAGGGTCATATGTATTCTATACTTTTACCTCTAAAGACAGATGCCTGTAAGTAATATTGTTGGGTCAAAGGATATAAGTTAGAGCAAGCTAACTGCTATAACAAATAGACCCTAGAATATATCATATTTCAAACATAATAAAAGTAAAATAGTCCACATTAGTTTCAGGTACTCAGAGGTCTCTGCTACACATAATCACTCCAGGTTCAGGCTGCAGAGGCTTTGCCACCTTCAACAAGTGAATGTAGTGTCATACCTGAGCTAGGACTCAGTTGTCTGCTACAGAGGAATCTGGAAAATGTAGTGTTGGTGTGCCCAGAACAAGAGGAAACGATTTTTTGAATAGTTAGTTTCTGCTACAAAGGGTCAATGAATATTTAATTTAAATATATATTACCAAGTTGCTTTTACAAATGGTGGTAACAGTTTACATTCCCACTAGCAATATATGAAAGAGTCCATAATCTGGAATTCTTGCTGGTGCTGGATGGTATCATTCTTTAAATCTTTCCAAATCTGATGGATGAATAATGGCATTGCTTTAATTTGCATTTTCTTGATTATTACTGGTTAAGTGTCTTTTCATAAGTTTAACAGTCATCTGGTTAATTTGTTTCTTTCCTACCTGTTCTATGTTCCCTTTTGTCTCCTTTCTTGCCCTTTTTTGGATTATTATTATTATTATTATTGTTATTTTTGAGACAGAGTCTCTGTTCTGTTGCCCAGGCTGGAGTGCAGTGGAACGATCTCAGCTCACTGAAACCTCCTCCTCTCAGGTTCAAGCAGTTCTTGTGCCTCAGCCTTTCGAGTAGCTGGAATTACAGGCGTGTACCATCCACGCCTTCCTAATTTTTGTATTTTTAGTAGAGATGGGGTTTTGCCATGTTGGCTAGGCTGGTCTCAAACACCTGGCGTCAAGTGATCCACCCATCTCAGTCTCCCAAAGTGCTGGGATTACAGGCGTGAGCCACCACGCCCGGCCTGGATTATTTTTTATTATTCTATTTTTCCCCTCTTTTAATTTGCTAATTTTATATTTTGTTTTTGTACTCTTTTAGAGGTTATCCTAGAATTTAAACATATCTCCTAGACTTATGAAAGCCTAATATACTGTTTCAGGTTGGGTCTCCCAGGAGACAGACTTTGAGATGTAGTTATTGTTCAGAAAGTTTACTGGGGGAGATGTTCTTGGCTTAACACCAGTGGAAGGGAAGGAAAGGAAGCAGGTTTGTTAAAGGGAGAAGTTGGGTTGTGCTGCAATTAGAATGAAAGACTAAAGCTCTCTCCAGGGAATCTTGGAAGTGGGGATGGCTTTTCAGCATTGTCTTGAGTTTGGGTGAGAGGCCAGGCTTTTATATCCACACATTGAGCAGTTATTGGATGTAGGCCACCTTGGGAAGGGGGCATGTCACTGGGCAAGGTGGCCCTTTTCAGCTGATGGCAACTCCTAAAGAGAGGTGACAGCTGAGGGAGTAAGTCCCTAAGTCTTGAAGGGGAGGTCTGACTGGCAGAGGTTAGATTATACTACATGTAAAACAGTACTTTTACCTCCACCCAAGAAATTCAAGGACCTTAGAACACTTTAACTTCATTTGACTTCTGATTTTTATTACTATTGTCATTTATATTTATTCTGTGTATAATTTAACTGCCATGACATGATTATTATAGTTTTTACATTATATATTCATTTATGTTTACCCACATATCTTTTCTGTGACTCTTAATTCTTTCTGCATTTCTAAGCTCCATTTGAGATCATTTTCATCTTCTCCAAGAACGCTTTTTAGAATTTCCTTTGGTACAGATCTACTGGCAGTACATTATTTCAATGTTTCTTTGTCTTAAAACATCTTTATTTCACTCTTTCTTTAGGGATATTTTCACTGGTATAGACTTCCAGGCTGGCAATTATTTCCTTTCCTCTGAAAATGCCATTATATTGCCTTCATTCTTGAAGTTTATTTTCTCTGCATGTGGAATTCTTGGTTGATAGCTTTCTGTTCCATCACTTTCAGTGTTTTACCAGTGTCTCTGGTATCTTAGTTTCAAGTGAGAAGTTTGTGATATTTTGAATCATTGTTTAGCCGTGTGTTTTGTGTTCTTTTCTCTTGTTGTTATCATGATTTTATCTTTGGTATTCAGCAGTTTGAATCTGATGATATTAATCATTTTATGTGTGTATGTCCTGCTCATGAATCATTGAGTTTCTTGAGTCCGTAAATTTATGTCTTTCACTAAATTTGGAAAAGAATTGGAAATTATTTCTTTATTATTTATGTCCTATTTTCTCTTTCTTCTTCTTCTGGGATCCAGTTATATGTATGTTGGACATTTTGATATCGTCCCACAGGTATTCAAAGCTCATATTCTTGGCTAGAATCTGCCTCGTGGTTGTGTGCTTTGGGCGTTAGCCAGAGATTTGGGCAGTTTAAACACAGAAATTGTGGTCATTCTTTCTGACTGTATCCTTTCTGAGATTTCCCTCTCCCTTCCAGTGGATGATTATTGTGAACTCTGTCTTCTGCTTTTTTCAAGCTGGTGAGGTAGAGATTTTCTGTTGAAGTTCTATCAGAACCACAGTGTGCAGCACTGACTTTGGCCTACACTCAGGCAAAATGCTGTAAAAATGGGCAACTCACCCTGTGCTGTTCCTTTTTCCCAAGGGTCTACTTTCTTTCACAATTTACCTGTGTTTGTTTACTTTCCAATGTCATCAGGTTTTTATTTTTTCTAATTTTGTCCAGAGTTTATAGTTGTGATATGTGGGAAATCTGGGTATGGTAGCAGCTACTTTACCATATTGGAAGTGGAAGCCCAGTTGTTCTTTTTTTCAGCAGTTTGCAAGCATCATTCCATTGTCTCCTGGCTTTGTGAAGCATGTTCACTATGTACTTGTTTCAATCTCAAGGAAAGACTCTAAACACTGCACTAGTTTCAATTCACTTGCATGAGTCTGGTACCACAAGAAATTAAGTGAAGAAACTTTTTTACTCATAGATAGGCAACAGAGGACAATAGAAGCCTAGGATTCATGATGAGCTTGTTCCCTAAGGCTCAGGAAAGCTGCCCAGGGAGGATGAAGTCTCCTATGCATTTATCCCACTTTTCACCACAACTGAGGGTCCCTGAAAGTGTGTTCCACTTTGGGCTTTGTATCAGAGGAAACTGGACTCACTGTGCTAAAGTGTTGTAGGAGATCTTATTCTAGGAGGGACTAGAACAGAGCCCAAGCTGTTCTGGCCAGTTCCTCCTTATCTCAGGCTATTGCATTCCCAGCACATTCTATAGTTATTCTTGAGAATTGTAAGTGAGAAAAGAAAGTAAGAATTGGTCACCAAGGTCATCTGGGGACATGTCCAGCAGGCTTCAGTTATTTCTGTTGGGAATTCAGCTGTCAGTCTTATTGTCACTCTATTAAAGGTAATGTGTCCTTCCACCCCTGTCCCATCTGCCTTTAGGATTTTCTCTTTTTCTTTGACCTTCAAAATTTTACTGTGCTTATCAAGATTTTGGATTTCCCACAGCTTGGCTATTTTCTTCTGGCCTATCTTCCAGATAACCATTATCTTTTTAGCTGCTGCTAAACCCCACTCTTAAATTTTTAATTCCAATTATTGTATTTTTCTGTTCTAGCATTTATACTTGATCCTTTTTAAAAAGTTTACAGTTTGAAATTTTCCATTTCATCATATATCTTGAACAAATTAATCTCAATTACTTTATAATATGTGAAACTCAAAGGTCTTGATTTTGTGTTAGTCTGTTTCTATTGTCTGTTCTTTTCTGTTGGTTTTTGGTTATTTGGTCTCATCTCCTAACATGCTTAGACATGCATATAAGAGCTGTAGAGCTAATTTGAAGTTCTGTGTGATGTTACATTTTCCAGAGGACCTGTTTTGTGTCTGGCATGAAGTTAACCCAGGGACAGATGACCTTGATCAGACCTGGGATTGCGATGATTTGAAGTTAGGCTTCAGATTTTGTGAGGTCGGATTGATTTTTGTTCACCATTATGTCAGTGGGAGTCCCAACTGAAAGCATAATGTGGTTACCAGGGCACCTTCTCTTTGTTGACCTCGGAACTCCAATTTTTGCTTCCCTCCCCACCCGAGAATGTCAATGCTCTGTCTAGTCTTTCAGCTGCCACTTTCTGCTCAGGCTTTCAACCTTTTAGCTATTGCTTTGAAACCTGTGAACAGTGAGAAGGCAAAAGCAGTGATGAATATTGGACTCAATTCTCTGCAGTTGTCTCTCCAGGAATGTGGCTCCTCAAGTCTTCCTTGGCTTGGTAGTTCTCTGAAGCCAATAAATACGTTTTAAAAAGTATCTTGTCCAGGTGTTCTAGTTGTTTTCAGTGGGAAGGTAAGCCTTTACGCCATTGCCAGAGGTGGAGATCATCAGTTTTTTTTTTTTTTTTTTTTTTTTTGATCTCATGAAGGGGTTTAGTGTCATGGAAGGAAATTTTTTTTTTCTCATGAGGGGTTTTTACATGAGAAAAAAAATTTGTTAATTTTCAAAGCTTATTATGAGAACAAAAGAGAATCAAAAGGAGAAGACACAGGATGGTTGTTCCTCGGTATCCTTGGGGAATTGGTTCCAGGATCCCTGCAGATACCAAAATCTGTGGATGCTCAACTCCCCTACATAAAATGGCATAGTATTTGCATGTAGCCTATATACAAATGTCTTTCTGTTTATTTTAATTCATCTCTAGGTTATTTAGAATACCTAGTATAATGTAAATGATGTGTAAATACTTGTTATACTATATTGTTTTGCAGTTTGTATTTTAAACAATTATTTTTCTTGAATATTTTTGAGCCTTGATTGGTTGAATGCACAGATGCAGAACTCATGAATATGGAGGGCTGACTGTATACCTTCAATGTCCACTAATAGCATCAACATTTTATTTTATGAAAATATACCTCTGCTTTATATTATTTTTCTGTCAACAAGGTATTGCTGTTTTTATAGCAATGTAAAATACTAAGCATGGGGGAAGGCTCTAGAATCTTACTATTGTATATAAAAGGGGACCAGTTCTCACGGCAGGGCTCCCGTGTGGGAAGAATAAAGTAGCCATCAGGCTAACAGCTTTCCTAGTACAGACTGCCATAACCGCATAGCCAGATCTGATCTGTCATAACAACTCAAGTCATAATGCATCTCCTACAATGGCTGAGTTGTTTAGAGGATTTTAGTTTGAGGTAGCAGAGGTTGTGTTCACGGCAGAGGAAAGGGTCATATGTATTCCCAGCCCAAGTGGCCTAATTCCTTATCACCAGGCATGAGACTCAGTGATCATGGCAGAGCCACCACCTTCGCTTTGACACCCCATCACACCCTGTCTGCTCATCCTACCCATCCATAATCCCGGACTCCCTTGCTTTTGGCTGCATCTACCTATTTCCTCACCCTTTCATTCTCCCACCTGTTGCCTTTTGCCGCTAAATCCACATCTTCATCCCCTTAGTTCCACTGCACAGACCCATGCCTATGTCAGGGAGAGAGAAGGGAGCAGGTTCTCAAGAAAAACATAGTGAGTAATAATGAGGTACACAGAGCGCTTGTGCCTGTGATGTTTTCATTAGAAGGAACATAGGGGAAGACCTGAGGGCGTAACAAATCTTGGGCTTCCTCACTCCAGCCTGCAACTGACACGACAGTGATCTTGTCGATTGCATCAGCAGCCTTTAGTTAAAGAATAAAAATGTTCTCACCAGCAGATTAATAGCTTCTTCAGCTTCTCTATCCCTCCTCCTGTTGAGAGGTTAATTGTGAAAAGTTAAGAACTCTTTAGCAGGCTTTTTGGAAAATCCAGACTCTGGGACACTCACAGAACAGTTTAGTTTCTTTAACAAATAAATTGCAAGGGAAAATATTGAGGAAGATCTATAGATGGAAAAAAGAAAAGAAATAAATCAGTTGAAATGTATAGGCATTATTTGGATTCTTATTAAAACAAATACATGGTTAAAGTAGTATGACATTTATTAGACAAATTAGAAATTTAAACATTAGCTGGACATTTGATATTAAAGAATTGATATTAAGCTTTTAAGTGTGAGAGTGATATATGGTTATATCTTACAAATGTGAGTTCTTTTAGAGACACGTAGAAAATATTGATGGGTGAAATGAAATAATTTTGGGGATGGGCTTTGAAATAATAGGATTGGGGAAAGTGGGTGGGGATCTAGATGAAACAAAATTGTCCATGAATTGATAGTTGTAGAATCTGAATAAAGAGAGCATACGGGTTTATTATACCATTTTGTCTACTTTTGCATATCTTTGAAGTTTTTCATAATAAAAAAAATCTCTGTATTTCTGGACAATTTTGTAGAAAGAATCCTCAACAACTAATAATACAATTCAAAACCCTGTCCATCCCATTTGCATAATAGTCCCCAAATGAGGTCTCTAGCATAAAGAAGCTTCCAGGTCTAAAGAACAGCACATATTGTGGGGTGGATCTTCGGTTTTGCAGAAAATGTGTGTTGGCCTGGAGCCTATTCTCTTTTAGGTTTAGTGCTTGCAAGAGATCATCCAGATTATTCTATTTGTGTGTGTGTGTGTGTGTGTGTGTGTGTGTGTGTGTGTGTGTGTGTTGTGTGTGTGTGTGTGTGTGTGTGTGTGTGTGTGTGTGTGTGTGTGTGGCTAATACCCACTTTAGTGCCTTTGAAATGGGGTTTCACCACATGCTACAAGATTATCCCTCTTGTTTATCGAACAGTCCTGGTCCTGAATATTCCAGACAGAGCATGAGTGGATGAAATGGAGTTTCACAGGATTTCTCTTCACATAGGTAATATTAGCTGAATCCATACTGGGTGTCAGGTATTAAACTTAGTATTTTACATGCAGTATTTCCTGAAATGTTCACAATTACTCTATAGAGAGGTATACTCATTATACTATTTTTTTTGAGACAAGAAAATGGAAGCTTGGAGAGTTGACATAACTTTTCCAAGGTTACAAAAATAGAAATTAAGATACAGAACCAGCTGGGGCTTGAAATCTAGGTTGCTTGACCCCTAAGGCTGAACTCTGCCATGAATTTTGTGGTACTTCAGTTTATTGCAGATTAAATTAACTGTAGATCCTGGGAAACATATATTTGAGCAAAGATTTAAAAAAAGTTTAAAATAAAAACAAAAGCCAAATGCCAAAGCTCTAAAGACTTCAGGTTTGCTAGAATTTAAAGGTATCTTATGGGGCTGGGCCAAATGAAGTGGTTGCCATTCTGGGAATGACCTTCCATAAAGCTTTCTGGAATCTTCTTCAGAGCACCTCACAACTGCATGTGGTACAAATATTTTCTTCTCTTTCTTTGCCATTGAAGGCAGAGGAGAGATGGCTTTCCTGAGCCACAGGAGTTTGCAACCCTGTGATGGGATGACCTGAGACCTTGTTTTCCATGGGTGCTGTTACACTGCTGTTGGAAGAACACCAGGAGATGCTCAGCTTCTTGACAGACTGTCAGTGTAAAGCTTTCTCCTGGGCATGAGACAGTGGCCAAGGTGAGTTTAGGAGGGAAATGGAGCAGCCTTTTGTGAAGGGCTCCAGTGTCTCCTAGGTTAGCTTCATTTTCCAGATGGTTGGGGAAACAAAAGGCCAGGGAAAGACAAAATGCCCTCCATGGTGGAGGTGGGAGGAATTTTGTAATGCAAATAAGGCCCCAAGATGGAGAATAATTTAAATACATCCCATCCTAGAAAATTCTCTAAGGCTTATTTCACAGTGCTCCAAGTATGCTCATATTTTTGAATTATTTCCAAGGGACCTGGTAGAAGACTAAAAGAAGCCTGTAACTACGTGACTATTGCCATAGGATGTTGGTTTGTCTATGAACTTGCACTCTTGGATAGTGATGCCATTGAGAGGAACTCTAAAATTGGAGCTAGCCAAGCTCAAAAACACTTGGAAATATGTACCATGCTGGAGTGGCTACAGAATAGATGTCAGAAGGAGACATCTATTCCAAAGACCTAGTATGTGAAATCCCTGCCATAAAGCATATCAGCTGTTTGTTGCTGTCTTGAGGTCACTGGGCTATAGTCAAGCACCAGGGGTAAAGAGAAGGTCACTTTCTAAGAAATACTCAGATCACTATGAGGAGAAACACTCCTCAGCAAATGGAATTCTGTTGCCCCATAAACTATTTGTTGGCAGAGGCTTTTCCTCCAAGGGGTGGGACTAGAGACTCAGAACTATTGTTCACTCTCCTCCATGCTCTTGGTATCCAGCTGTTTGGCAGGGCACCTGTTCACAGGAACCTCAACAATTTCTCTAGAGAGCTAACATTAGGAGGGCAATGGGATTTGCTCTTTTTTTTTCCCACCAGAGAGAGGAAGATGAAAAATCTCCTAGGGATTCTTTCAGGATTATTAAGGCGAAAGTTTTAAGACTGCCTTTACAAGATGGGACTCTACAAAATAGCTCTTTTAGCAACAATGGTTCTGGGTGCTTCTTGGTTCTCCAACTCCCCCATTAATGTGCTTACTCAGAGGAGAATTCAGAGAGCATATTTCTTCCTTCTCATCACCTTTTAGTTTTAGTTCAATTGCTTATTTTGCCCAGTGACTGATATCACAGAAGAATAGAGTTTTAATGAAAACAGAGCTTTTAAGAGAAGTTGTGCATTTCTCTGTTGGTGTGGACTATCCCGTAACTCTGCCTGGGTCTCCTGAATTCATATGCAAATAATTTATCAAGGCAGTGCTCTCAGGAGAACAGGTGAGGAAATGCAGGAACCAGGACAGGGAACAGGAAGAAGCCATTCATGTTGCTGTGGCTGCATAACAAATTATCCCAAAACTTAATGGCTTAAAACTATGGCATCACTTACTTTGCCTGCAAATCTGCAATTTGGGCAGAAATCCATGTGTACAGCTTGTCTCTGCTCTACTTGGCATCAGCTGGAGTGGCTCAAGGACTAGGGGTGGGGTTGTGTAAGAGACTCATGCACTCTTATGTCTAGTAGTGGATTCTGGCTATAGGGTGATGCCTCAGCTGGGGCTGTCAACTGGAACGTCGAAATGTGGCCTCTCCACAGAACATAATATTGAGAGAAAACAAACATGGCGAAATGGTACCATTTTCAATATGATTCTGCGTATAGAAATTTAATAAACAGCCCACTATTATTTATTTATAAATCCATGTATAAGTAGTAAAAGTATGAAAATATGACTAGATACACAATAATCTCAAAATAATTATCTGGGTGATATGGTTTGGGTATGTCGCCACCCAAATCTCATCTTGGATTGTAACTCCCACAATTTCCACGTGTTGTGGGAGGAACCCGATGGGAGGTGACTGAATTATGGGGGCGGGCCTTTCCCATACTATTCTCGTGAAATTGAATATGTCTCATGAGATCTGATGGTTTTATAAAGGGGAGTTCCCTGCACAAGCTTCCTTCTCTTGTCTGCCACCATGTGAGATGTGCCTTTAACCTTCCGCCATGATTGTGAGGCCTCTCCAGACATGTGGAACTGTAAGTCCAATAAGCCTCTTTCTTTTGTGAATTGCCCAGCCTTGGGTATGTCTTTATCAGCAGCATGAAAACAGACAGATACACTGGGGGATTATAGAGGTTTGAACTTCATCTGTGATATTTTATGTGTCTAAGAAAGATCAGAATCAAATATGATAAACTATTAACATCTGTTATGTGTGGATAAAGACTCTTCTACATACTGTTTTTTTCTTTTTCGTTATGATTTTTTAATATTATAGAGACAGGGTCTTGCTATGTTGCCCAGGCTGGTTTTGAACTCCTGAGCTCAAGTGATCCTCCTGCCTCTACCTCCTAAAATGCTGGGATTACGTGTGTGAGCCACCATACTTGGATCAAATTTTTCTTCTTATAAAGGAAAAATTGGGGGAAATAAGAAAAAATTTTAAATTAGGGATGTTTACATTTGTACCACCTAAAAAAAGGCAGTAGTGTTGATGTAAAAACAAAACAACATAGAATGAATTTTAAAAAGATGAAATAATTGAGTGTAAGGAAGTTAGAAATGAGTTGGAGGTTAAAATCTGTAGTGAAGTTATGCAGGGTGGTGCACAGATAGTACAAAATAAAACTTTTCTCAGGATATGGAGGGAAAAAAGACGAAGATTAAAATGATGTGGGGTAGGGTAGAGATGGAGGCCAGAGGAATGAGAAGAGTGAAAACGACAATTGGTGCTTTTGAGGAAGAGCTCACCCTCCATGTTGCACAAAAATGGCCATCAGAGATGTAATAAGTAGAAAGTTTCCTGAGGCAAAGAAAGACTTGAATGTAGATGGAAAGGACTCACAGAGATCCTGATATGGTCCAAGAAAAGAGGTCCACCCTTAGACTCTTCCTGTGTCTTTTGAATTATGAGACTAAAGAAAGCTCTTTAAGCATCCGGATTCAAAATTAGTCTACAAAGGAACAAAAATCAGGCTGGACTCAGAGTTCCCCCTAGAGAACTAAAGAAGCGGATGCCCACCTCCAGAGTTTTGAAGGTTAAGAATCGGGGACGTCACAACCCAGGAATTGCCTTAATTTGTGAAGACAATATTAAAAATTCTGCAATATGCCAAGTTGTGCACAACTGGAAAAATTACTTGAAGTTTTACTCCAGCCAATTGAAGGATTAAGGACTTGGAAACCATGATGTAATAAGATTTACAAATAGGTTCTTATTCTGTTTAGATTCCATAATACAAAATCTAATTATATTAGATATTTTCAAATGGATTTATAACCCACGAGCAAAGCTAGGGTCTATAACACTTCCATTAGTTATTGTTGGTTTTTGCTATTTTCCATTAGTTGTTATTGTTGGTTTTTGCTATTTTTTCAAAATCAGGAAATACTTTTTTGTTGGGTAATATTCTTTACCTTGTGGGTCAGATGGAATCACCTTCTACTTAAAACAATACAATCTACTTCTTTTCTAGTCCAAAAAAAGGCCTGCAATATTTAAATGACAGCATTGTGTTTGCAGAATTGCTAAACCCAGAAAGTATTTTTTTATCCCTCCATTGAAACTGATTTTTATTCAGCAATACAAAAACATTGCATTGACAAAGAACTTGAGTAATAATTTTATGCTCATTTTGAATGACCTGAGTATATAGGTTTTTTTTTGTAATTATGAAAAATGAATAACCTATCAGTGGCAGATATAATCTGTGATTAAAACCTCCTTTATAACGTCTTCCAACTAGGAATTGTGAATGACTCTTCTTGGGTTAATTGTACTTAAAATCAGAATATGTAATATAATCTTAACCATGTTAAATTATGCATAGAAAAATAACTTTAAAGAAATAAAATAGTAAATGAGGATATCTGAGTCATGAGATTCTGGGTGATTTTAATTTTCTTGGTGTATTTGTATATTTATAATAAACTCTATATTTCTTGTCACAAAAATGAATGCTATTATGAAAATCAGCATATACTATTTTACCTCTGCCATATGATAAAATGATGTGAATATTACACATGAGGAGAAGATTGAGGGGTACACTATTGTGTTAAATGAACAGTCTGAAGTCTTTGGATGTTAGAGCTACAAATGATTTATCTTCTTTTTTTTTTTTTTTAAAGACTTTATGTGTGGCAAGACTATATATTTCTTTCTAACTGAAAAAGTTCTTTATTTTACAACTATACTAAAATAAATTTTATTCAACATAGCAATGCTAAATGGGCATATATAGGAAAGGTATACTATACTTTCTATTTTTAACTCTTTAAAATTGTAGCCCTCTCCAGCCGGGCACGGTGGCTCACACCTGTAATCCCAGGACTTTGGGAGGCTGAGGCAGGTGGATCGCCTGAGGTCAGGAGTTTGAGACCAGCCTGGCTAACATAGTGAAACCCCATCTCTACTAAAAATACAAAAAATTAGCTGGGAGTGGTGGCGGGCACCTGTAGTCTCAGCTACTAGGGAGGCTGAGGCAGGAGAATAGCTTGAACCTGGGAGACGGAGGTTGCAGTGAGCTGAGATCGCGCCATTGCGCTCCAGCCTGGGCAACAAGAGCAAAACTCAGTCTAAAAAAAACAAAAAACTGTAGCCCTCTCCTCTTGCCAATAAGTTGCTTTTAAAATCAATGACAGTCCAAACACAGTGGGCTAATACATATTTTTAATACAAATAATTATAATAAAGATAATATAAATAAAATATATAATAAAGCAAATTTTAATAAACATTATTATTTTAAGTGAAATAACTACAATGAAGTTAATACTTTTAAATACAAGTGTTACAAGTGTTACAATGAAACAGAAGATCTGAATTTTGGACTTGAAATTCTAAACCATAGGGTTTTAGAGAAGAAAAGACTTCTGAGTTGATATCATATTTAACTTCCTTATTTGATGCATAAGGACTGAGTGGGGAGAGGTGAAATGAGTAGCTCTGAGTTTCACATTAATTTGCACTGGAACTCAGGGTTCCAGATTGCCTGCACAGCAATTTCTCTTCCCATAACCATGCTCCTAGTGAGGACTGCCTTTGAGTGTGGATACAGAGGAGAGTGACATATGCAAAGGTGAACAGAGACTGTTCACCTGCCCGTCTTCCTATGCAAAATGAAATGTGGACTGTTTCTGTGTTTGCAATTATGTGAAGCACCATTTGATTCTCATGTCATAGCTCCATGGCTAAAGCTGCTTGGTGAGCATCTTGAAAGGAGGCAGAAAGTCTCCAATGCTGTCCTTGCTCAGAATGTCACTGTAGAATTTCACTGGAGGAAAATCTATGAACATTCTGCTGAAAGTTAAGTAGCTTCCAGTGTTAAACTATCAACATGTATTTAGTTTTTCTTAACTACTTTCTAGATTAAAATCAGTGCAAAATTTACTTCAAAAGATATTTCAGGTTTTACTGAACCCACTAGGCTTGCAAAATGATTTTTAAAAATTGACCAAAGAACCCATCTCTAGGCCGGGCGCAGTGGCTCACGCCTGTAACCCCAGCACTTTAGGAGGCCGAGGCGGGCGGATCACCTGAGGTCAGGAGTTCAAGACCAGCCTCAACATGGAGAAACCCCTTCTCTACTAAAAGTACAAAAAATTAGCAGGACGTGATGATGCATGCCTGTAATCCCAGCTACTCGGGAGGCTGAGGCAGGAGAATTGCTTGAACCGGGGAGGTGGAGGTTGCAGTGAGCCAAGATCGCGCCATTGCACTCCAGCCTGGGCAACAACAGCGAAACTCCGTCTCAAAAAAAAAAAAAAAAAAAAAAAAAAAAAAAAACAACCCATCTCTAGATTCTATAGTCTGGAAGACAAGAAAGAGAAGAGTGATGATAATGAGGAAAATGATCTTACGGGCATGGCAGTGGTGGGCTGGTCCTAATAATGATTTCATTTGCAGTGGGCAGGCATCCAAGAGTATTCTGGGCAAGTCTTATTTCCCAAGGCAATGTATTCTAGTCTTATGAGAGCACTGTAGCAATTTTTTTAAGATATATTTGAGATTGGACTCTTGCACGAAGTTTTTCTCAATATGAAGCACCGTAATGACATATTATCTGGAATTTGAGGCTCTCCTTTGATGCAGAAGTGATCAGATTTACCATTTCCACTAGATGGCATTAGAAACTTCTGAAGCCATGAACTAATTACTAGTCACCTTTGTTAGGCTGTAAATTACACCTGCAGGTTTTAAGAGGTAATTGGCAATCGACTATCTGGTGTGTTTTAACTTTGATGCCAGGTACGTGGTTAAGACATTGGTATCAGATCTCACCCTTGACATAAATAGCTTCTGGGATTATCAGAATGTCATTCCACATCTCATGTTCCAAGCAAGAGTTTTGAAAGCAACATATACCCTCCCTCATTGTAAATCAAAACCAAGTAATACTAGCTCCTCTTATCCTAGCTAGGCAATCAGTTTAGGGCAAACATATTAGGTAGAAAGGGTAAACGGAAATTTGTTTTCCTAGCATGCAGAGATTTTTTTTTTTTTTGGGTTTCTTTTGCCATATTTCAAACATGAGGGAGCAAAACAACAACAGAATCTGAAGATTTATCAGCTTCTCCTAGTGGTGGTTTTAAGAAAACTGGGTAGGTTTTTAAATTATACATGGAAACATCCGGGATCAAGAATGGATACATGTCCCAGTGTTTCTGAAAAGTCTTTGCCCCTTCAGATGCTCTATGTAGCTAAGCCAGGAAACGGTAGGTTCGGTGTGTGCATGTGCGTATCATTTTCTTTTCTCAGTGGTGTGTTTCCGCGCCTGCCGCTGTCGCCGCCACCATCATTGCCTGCTCCCTAGCCTGGCTTTCATCATTTCTTCCTGTTGATTGGTGTCACCTCACATGCTTAGAATGTCTGCCTGTCTGTTCAGAGTGTGAACACATTCCTCAGAATGCTGATCTGTTCGTTTCACACCAGTGTCAAAATGACTTATTAAATTCGGCACCTCCTGATACTCAGTGGCTGATGTGTTGCTGTCCAAACAGTAAATGACAATAAGCATATGCAGCTGGTGGGCCTAGCAAACTCATTTAATTTGATAAAAATGTCACCGCAACATGCTTTAAATCGCTGTCCTTTTCATCATTGCTAATTGCTAGCTGTAGACCTTTTTTCCTATGCTTAATACAAGTGTTAGAATACTACTCCTTCCAGCCTGATTAAGAATTTAAAAAAATGTAGAATTCCTTTTCAATGGCAGCATTATTTCATCAAGAGATGGATTTTGCTCTTAATTAGCCAACATGCCACTAGGGAAGCTTCAGAGTCATGGGTGTGAAACAGCCTCAAGCAGGAGATCAATCTAAAGGAAAAAAATGGTGGCTGGGGAATAATTGGCAGCTCCAGTGAACGTGGGCTGGTTATAACAGTGACAATATGTTCCAGTGGAATATGACAAACCTCTCTCTCCTATTTCCAACTTGGCACATTTCAAGCTCAACAAAAGCTGAACAATATATCCCATGGTTATTTATCTATTGTTTTACATTTTTTTCTTGCTGCTTCATTGAGGTTTTTTTATGTGTTGGCCTGACAATCTGGACATTTCTCCAGAAAGGATTAGGGGATTAAGAAGGAATATAAATTCAAAAAATAATAATCTTCAGTAGCTTAGTGCTTGAAAACAGGTCTGGAACTGATCCATACACCAGAATCAGGCAAACCTGCATTAATTTGCTAAACCTGAAGTTGATTTAACACCCCCACCACCCGCCACCCACATACTCATACATTGAACTCAAACTTTTTAAAAAGATGTGCACCAGATTGAACAGGGACTATTTTATTATACAGGCAAAATGGAAAAAATTGCAATATAACTGATACATAAATTGGTTAAAACCTACTTTTTTTTCTTTTAAAATAAGCTTCGCGGGTGGAGTCTGACTTCTGGAGTGGGTAAGATCATAGCCACTCAGGCCATCAGCCTCTCTGCCCACCCATTTGCACCTCCTCCCAGCAGGAGACTTTATCTGGGATTTGACTTATGCAAAATGGAATGAACAAAGGAGGGGAAATTTGCCTTTCCTCTTGATATTCTTGCATTTCACAGCTTGATAGCCTTTGCTAGAAATGGAGCATGGATTCTGGATTAATGTCTACTTTATTTATGTGGTTGAATGTATATTTTTCAAGTTGCTCATTGAAGAAAACTTCACAATAATTTTGGTGCAAATTCCAAGTGATGCCCCCAGTCATCTTCTGTAGTCTTCCTGCTGTGATTGGCCCATCTAAATAGTCAGTTAAAGACATAGGTAACCTACTTTTAAATACACTTTTGCTTCGACTCCCAGTCTATATCTAAAGTAAGGAGTGACATTCTGAGCACTAGACAATCTCAGGCTGCCAGAGGTCATTTCATTTTCTCTTCTGCTTGGGTGCCAGTGATACCCTTTACCTCTGGTGTATAAAAAGAAATGTCTTCTTTAGTATTTCCAGGAAGGCCCATGGAAGCTCTTTTCGCTTAAATTGAGCAATGCTGAAGAGCTCATCAAAATGAATGAGGGCAATGGGAAGTCTGGGTCCTGGCTCTGAACTCTTCCAGATCAACATGTCTCCACCTGGGCAGTTCCAAGTGAGAAGAACCAAAAGTTCTGTGCCTTGGTCAATATGAGGGCAGGGTGGGAGGGTACCACCACTCATATTAATGCTCCCAGTAACTGGTTTGGGGTGTTGATGAGAGTGTGTGTCCCATGCCTGGCAGATACATAGTGGACGGCTCGCAAAGAGGCTCTCTGGTTGACATGCTGGGGCAGAGGGGACCCCCCAGGCTTTCCTCCCACCCAGGGCTCCCCCAGTCTCAGCTGCAACTCCGTTTTACATATCTTGCTTTACAAGGTCCATTTCAAGTAGGTTTTGAGCCCAGCTTAGTAAGGTAGCATACTTACATCATCCTGCACCCGGGGGTTCTCCAAGTTTTGGCCTCATTGTAACCCCAGCTCTCATTTATTGACTGGCAGAGACTTTTCTAGAATTACTAAATTTATTCCCGAAACAAGCTAGATGATATTTTTACTGACCACATAGAAGTTTTATTCTCTCTTGCATAAGCAATATATAAATATATTCTCTTCACTTGCCCTGACCTAGTTCAAACCTGCTTCCAGAAGAATCTACCCTTGTACCTTGGCCTGTGTGCCTCAGTCTACAGTTTTGTGTACTCTTACACATACAGCCAGGGGCCTGTAGAAATCATCCAGAGTTGTCAGGGTGGGTTCTTTTTCCCAAATGTGAATGGTATTACCCAGTGTGTGTCATTCCATGGCTTGCTCTGAACTGAATGCTGTGTCTGAGAGCTGGCCATGTTGTTCTATGGAGAGATGGGTCATTTCTCTGAAGAACTGCACGGGCTTCCATAAAATAAAAAGAGCAGAGTTTGCTTAGCACTTTCTTGTCATTTCATAGACAATAAAACAGGAGGCCAGGAAGGTTAAGTGACTCATCCAAGGTGTTCTAGCTACTAAGCATTAGAGCGTGGGTGAGAGCCCAGGCTGGGCTGACTCTCCTGCATGCCTGGCTCCTTGCATATCATCAGGTTTCCTTGCCGTGCTGCCTTCTTTCTCCTCTCTGCACTATTTTCTTGCCTGCTTTACTCTTGAAGCTACATTGGGCTTGAGGTCCACATTTCAGCCACGAGTGTCCTAATTCCTGGGGCCAGATCTATACCGACCTAGAAAGTACTTGAGGATGAACATTTTGAACAACATTTTACACAGGCAGGGGGTGTCTTTCAGCATTTTTAACATTTTATTTCATTTTGCTAACCAGGTAGTTTTCTAAACGCTTGTGCTGTTGTAACCTTACAAATCTTTCAAAGATTTTTTTCTCCAGCAGGGTCTGCTTCCCATATTTAACAGGAAAGCATGTAGGAGGGATGTGGGAAGCAATTGCTTGGGGGAAATATTGCCCTCACAAACATGAATATGGCAGTCACAGTGGTTCCTAAACAAAGGTTTATGGCGGTATTGTGGGTCAACAGGAATTTCTGTTTGTGAAATGGCTGCAACATCAGAATGGGAGGATAGGCTGAGTAACTCAGCTGCTTTATAAATGAAAGAGCTTTTATCCTCCCCAAAGCCTTTCACAGTATTTGAGACTCAGTGGCTAGTTCTAAATAGGGCCTATTCTTGAAAATGGTCCATTTAGCAGCAGTTTGAGAAGTCATCAGCAAGTACTCATGGATGGACTGTCTCAGAAAAAAAGAATATTGTTAATAAAAGCCCTGTTTGTAGATTCTGCTTACCCATGGAATGAACTAATTTTTGCATCTCAGTACCAAGATTTGGAACTTCACATAGATGTATTCGAACATAAAATTTTAAAGCCATTGTTGCCCCAGCTATGTGCTACAGACACCCCCACCGACCACCTGGTTAGTTTTCTGAGAGTTTCTGCGGGAAAGGTTTACAATGGCTGGTTCCTGGTTTGATGTCATATCGATAAATTATGGTGCTTTAAACAGATGTGATCTCACAGCATAGAATTCTTCAGGGTAAAGCTCGTGAAAAGGTTTTTTCCCCCTCTTGGTTTCACTGTAGTTTTGTTGTTTGGAGGTTTTATGTTGTTCATTTAGTTCCCTGGCTATTGGGGTTTTATAGTCGTATTTCCTTTGTTTAATATAATTTCTTTTTTTTCTTTTAGCTATTTTTGTTAGGGTGCCCAGAGACTTCAGTTATGAGTGGCTGTAAAGTAAAATATATTATGATTATTACAATGATAAAGTATACGCTTTTAAGAGTCTGCTTATATTGACCCATATATTCTCTTTTTTCCTCTCTCCAAGATACACACAGAGGCACACTGGAAACGCAGTAGAAAACGGCTGCCAATTTAAAACCAGAAGTTAAGAAGAGCAAACTCGAATGTACAGCAAGAGAGCTTCAGGCTGGACTGGCTTCCAGCAGAAGCGGGACTGGAAACCTTGGATTCCATTGTCTCTTCTCTGTGAAGTGGGGAAACATGTCAGTATCTGAACTTGAGCTTGGTAATTACTGCTCATTTCTCAACCTTTTCCAAGCCACATAACTCCCCTGAGGCTTAGTTTTCTTATCTGTGAATTGCGAGATGGTATGTTCTTCATCACGAGGTTGCTATAAAGAATGAATGAGATAATGTGTGTGGAAGCACCAGGCATGGTCCTTGGCATACAGTAGGTGCTCAATAAATATGAACTGGAGTACACATGCACTCTGCTCCCTCCTGCCCCGCTCATAGTGCCTGGTCTGGCTCTGGGCTCCCTGGGATATAGTAGGTTACCAAAGCAGGCACTAAGGCATGTCTACCCTTGGTACCTTATTACCTAGGTTTCCCGTGCCATCTGCTTTATTCTAGTCACAGATTTCAGGCTCCATTCAAACAGAACCTCACTTCTGCTAGCTGTCATGCTCAAAAAGGGACTGATGACCACTGAAGCATGATATGATAGTGATTTATGAATGTCATTCCTCCAGGCAGCATTTGGATTATTACTGGTTTTGCTTTTATTTTATTTGGCACTAAAAAGGCATTGAGAGCCAAAGGAAAGCCTCTTTAATGGTGGGATTTAGGCACTATAGCACATTTCTTTATGGAGGGGGAGAAGGATTTTCATCCTGAAACCCTCTATGTCCTACCCCATAGGTCGCTGCTGAGTCTCTCTACTCATACTGATCTCTTTTTGCACTGGGTTGAAATAGTGTCCCCCCCAAATTCATGCTGGAACCTGTAAATGTGACCTTATTTGGAAATAGGGTTACTGCAGATATAATCAAGTTAAGATGAGATCATATTGGATTAGGGTGAAACTTAACTTCAATATGACTGATATACTTAGAAGAAGAAGGATATTAGGCCACAGACATAGACTCACAAGGAGTCAGGCTATTTGAAGACAGCAGCAGAACTAGGAGTGAAGCATCTATAAGCCAAAGAATGACAAAGTTTGCTGGCAATCACCAGAAGCTGGAGGAGGCAAGGGAGGATTCTCTCCTAGAGCCTTCAGAGGAGGCATGGCCCAGGCAACACCTTGATTTTGAACTTCTAGCCTCCAGGATTTAGAGAGAATAAACTTCTGCTGTTTTAAGCCACCTAGTTTGTGGTCCTTTTTTTTTTTTTTTTTTTTTTTTGAGACAGAGTCTTGCTCTGTTGCCCGGGCTGGAGTGCAGTGGTGTGGGCTGGGCTCACTGCAACCTCCACCTCTCGGGTTCAAGTGATTCTCCTGCCTCAGCCTCCCAAGTAGCTGAGATTACAGGCTCCTGCCACCATGCCCAGCTAATTTTTTGTATTTTTAGTAGAGACAGGTTTTTACCATGCTGGCCAGCCTGGTCTCAAACTCCTGACTGCAAATGATCTGCCCAATTCAGCCTCCCAATGTGCTGGGATTACAGGAATGAGCCACCGTGCCCGACCTAGTTTGTGGTGCTTTCTTACAGCAGTCCTTGGAAATTAACACACTTGACTAAGCAGGATGCTTGCTGGATGGCCTAGTGGGCCCAGCCACAGGGAGGGGTAGAAGGAAGATTTTGGTGGCAGGTAGCTGATGTTGGCTGGGACTGTGCTTGGTGTGGATAGCAGGAGGAATGTGCTCTTCAGGTGGGGCAAAGACATGTGTAGGTTGTGTGGTGGACAGTGTTACAGGGGTTTCTGAGAGCCAAGAAAGTGCTGTGGGAAACAAACTGGGTTCAACAGGAGTGTGCCTCATTTTACAAAAGGAATGCACTCCCGGAGTATTTCAGGGGAGCTAAATTTTTCTTGAACTTCTCTAGGAGCAAGTGAAGTTTGAAGAGATCACTGAAATTTCAAGAAAGTAGAAATCTCCTTGTAAAGTGAAAACCCACCCCTGTCCCAACCTGGGTATTATTTATTTTGGAAGTTCCATCCCTCTACTTGTGAAAGTGAGGCCTTCCTGAAATGCCAGGTCTCTCCTTCTGAGAGTCCAAGAAGATTTGGGAGAGGGAAGGGAGGCCGACTTTCACTCATTTTCTAGAGACAAGAAAAAAAATACCATACAACTCTTCTAACTTAAGAATTCGAGAATGATCTCTTTAAATATTTGATAATTCATTTCTGAATGTTAAGGAATAGAATTTAGCAAGAAGAGGATATTGTGTGTCAAAATAGAGGAAGGCCATACTTGATCATTTGAAATAGCAGAGAAAACCAGTGCTGTTGAACCATCCATTCAACAAACATTTCCAAGGCACTCAGTTGGGCACCTGGGAAGAAAGATATTAATAAGCTTGACCCCTGGCCTCGATGACATGGTTGATGAGATGGTGTGTGTGGGGACAGACAGATTTGTAAATATGTAATAATAGCAATAGCTAACATGTTTGAACACCTACAAAATACTAGGCCCCATGCCAAGTTCTATACATGCAAGACGGCAACATTTATCCCCCCATAACCATATGAAGTGGTTTTATTACTCATCCCATTTTGCAGATGAGGACACTGAAGCTTGGAGAGAATGAGTAACTTGCTTAGTGTCATTTCACCTAAGTAAGTGGTGGAGCTGAGATTCACGCTCTGGTCTGGGGCTCTGAAGACTCTATTCTTCATCATGACAAGTGGTTAAGATGTATCTGCTGTGTGGGTCCAAGAGCCAGACTCTGTGTTCAAATAGCATATACCTACCTGCTGTTAATTTGCCCTTGAACAAATTACTATTAGGTTTCTCCGATGAGGTTATAGGGTTGTTGCGAGAATGAAATGGCCTAATGCAGACCAGGTGCTTAATGCAGCACCTGACATGACAAAGACAGTCACAAAATAGCAGCTTTTGTTACCATGTGGGCAGGGGCTACTGCAGATGATGCCCAGAGACCTGTGAAGAGTGAGGGGTCCCAGCCGCTCTCAGTTGGGACAGCAGGACACAGCTTGCAGATTAGGGTCTGCCCCCTTCTGCATTGTACTTTGGTTCTTCTTTAGGCATGGATCAGGATAAAAAGACATCAAAAGGGAAGTTAAAAGGGAGACTTGTGTGTGTATGAGCTTTGGAATGGTGGATGGGGGGTGCGTGGTGAGGTGAGGAAACAAACATCAGTAGGTTGACTTTTATAGAATCCCATTTTAAAAGTGATATTTAATGGCTTCCATGGGTCTGTTTAAATGTATTCCACCATATTATTTGGTATATAGGCCAAATAATAGGATGGGGATGCAGGTATGCTAGTTAAGTTCCCCTAGCAGAAGTACTTCCATCCCAGGTGGGTTAAGGGAATTAAGAGCTTGTTGAAAATGAAGTGCTGTGTGGTAGCTGCCAACAGTTGGAAACACTTTACCTAAAATCATTTGAATGCAAGAATACTAAAAGTTAGTTCTTTGAAAACAGCAATTGTTTCTGAAATGGTTCTGATAAAACGGCAGGTAAATTTACATGATAGGACATTTTACTTGAGACTGAGAATAGTCTAAAGCTGCTAGTTCTGGTGGCATTTTGAAGTGCAGAGCCTCGAACTTGAAGCCAGTGTTTGGCTAACTCCTATGTAACCTTAAAAATTGGGCTCTGTAAACTAGTTCAACCATTGTGGAAGTCAGTGTGGCGATTCCTCAGGGATCTAGAACTAGAAATACCATTTGACCCAGCCATCCCATTACTGGGTATATACCCAAAGGAGTATAAATCATGCTGCTATAAAGACACATGCACACGTATGTTTATTGCGGCACTATTCACAATAGCAAAGACTTGGAACCAACCCAAATGTCCAACAACAATAGACTGGATTAAGAAAATGTGGCACATATACACCATGGAATACTATGCAGCCATAAAAAATGATGAGTTCGTGTCCTTTGTAGGGACATGGATGAAACTGGAAAACATCATTCTCAGTAAACTATCGCAAGGACAAAAAACCAAACACCGCATGTTCTCACTCATAGGTGGGAATTGAACAATGAGAACTCATGGACACAGGAAGGGGAACATCACATTCCTGTGGGGCAGGGACAGATTAGAGTATACCTAATGTAATGATGAGTAATGGGTCAGAATCAACATGGACATGGATACATATGTAACATACAATCTGAACACCTCTATTGTAGTATTCACCATATTTTATTGGAGTGATCTTTTTAGAAATTTTTTCCTCTAATTTCCACTCCTGTCTTATTTCTAGCACCATCGACTTAGCACACAGTAGGTGCCCAAGCTAGTCAAACTGAAGTAGATATTACTAGGTTACCAAGAGAAGAGAAGGGGGAATGAAGTCAGAAAGGGAGGACTCTAAGACCGCCGGCAATAGTCTCTCATTTCATCATCTTATATCAAACAGACCCTGACTCTACATATTTGAATTCAAAATCCAATGTATTGTCAATCTGGATCCCTTTTATAGAATAATTCTTTATTCCCCATCCAGACCTGGAAAAACCACAAACCTCAGGCAGTTCACGTTACTTTCTTGGAAGCAAAGCAAGCATGGCTGGCTTGGGTTCAAGAGAAAGAAGGGAAATTGACCCATCTTTTTTTTCCTACCCTCCAAGATAAAAAGGAGACCAGTTCAGCTTAGGCAAGATCCCCTGTCAGGCAGAGACCAAAAACTTAGGAAGAGTTTCTACACTGTCCAGGTCAATGGTGCCACCCTTTGTCTCTGTAACCTGCTTCTTCAACATGGTGGGCAATGGGGGAATTTTGCATAAACACTTTCTGATCAGCTGTGTCATCTAGGGGCAGCTCTACCATCTGTACCTGAAATGTCAAAAATAATTCTTCTAAGTATCATCTCAGGCAGCTTTGGGATGATTTCAAACTTGAGAAAAGAAGCTGAGGGTAAAAAATTACATACCATTCCAAATCAGAGTAGACAGGCTATAAAGTTCTAGATTTTGTTTGAAATTTCTCTTCAGTGTAGAACAGCATCTTTACTCTGTATTGACAGAAGCAGCCCTTTCCTTAATATAAGCCAAGACACAGCCATAAACCAGGTCGACAGGTATAATGTGTTTGGCATGTATTGTTATTTGTTACCAGGAGGGCTTATAGCCCACAATTCACCCTAAACAGATGAGCTCTAAATGCTTGGATTACAAACGGCTGTGAATTTAAAAGTACCCAACCTGTCTTTGTTAGAGTGAACCCAGAGCACATGGCTTTCTACCTGGACTGGTTGGTTACTGCTGCCCTATTCTTTGATGGAGATTAACAAACAAACAAACAAACTTGATTGCAATGGTGCTTTGGAACTCCTAGATCCTGAACTCCTTTGGGAGAGATCTGAGAGTGGGAGCAGGGCCCTCTGTAGCCAAGTTAGCCTCCCAGGCTGGCTAACAGCTGCTGAGTTTCTTGCCTAAGTTTTGGCAGAGGTGACCACTATGGTGTCAAGACTGTGGACCTGGGAACAGATAGACTTGGGTTCAAATTCCAGCTCTACCACTTACTAGTTGAGGGACTTCAGCCCTCATCTTTTTTCATGATATTCTCTTTTTCATTATTTATTTTCTCTTCTTGAATGGGGAATACTTTGACATGTTTGAAGACTTAAACAATATAAGGATATGTGTGCTCAGAATCTGTTCTGTCCTGTCCTTATCCATCATACTCACCTCTACCCCGATCATTGTCCTTAGATTCTTATTGTTTCTTCTGGTGCTTTTTATGCAAACAAAAGCAAATTTATTATATATATTATTATTTTTCTTCCTTCCTTACCCAAAAGGCATCCTATTACATACACTGTCCTGAACATTGTCTTGTTTTTTTATTCATAACATCAGAACATAAAGATGTTCCTTATTTTTAAAAATTTAAAAATTATTATTTTTTTTGAGATGGGGTCTCATTCTGTCACACACGACAGTGAACAAACATGGCTGTCGGCAGCCTCCACCTCCTGGGCTCAAGTGATCCTCCTGCCTCAGCCTCCGGAGTAGCTGGGACCACAGGGGTGCACCACCATGACTGGCTAAGTAAAAAAATTTTTTTTTTTGTAGAGACAAGATCTTGCCATGTTGCCCAGACTGTCTTCTTTATGTTTCACAGATGCGTATTATGCTATAGCATGGATATATCATAGTTTATTCAACCAGTACCCTATTGCATGGATTCTAGTCTTTTGCTATTAGAAACAATGCTACAATGAACATCCTGGGTTGTATGTCCTATGTTTACTGGTGTGCCGGTAGGAATACCTCTGCTGGGAGAAAGGATAAATGCATCTGTAATTTAAGTAGAGCTGGAATCATGTGATTCTAACTTCTTGAAGAATTTGCTTTAAGAATGGTGGCTGGAATGATGCTATTATCTCATATTAAAGCATATTGTAACAACGAGTCATCCAAAACTTATTGTATTTACTCCAGGTAGTACCATGCTACTTGATCATGGAGTAAGCATGAACTTGAGTCAGATAGTCCTGTGTTTTGAATCTTAGCTCCACCACTTACCAGACGTGCTATGTTGGACACACCACCACAGATTTTAAGTCTGTCTGTTTATCTGGAACAGAGTTGCCCTCATAGTGGGTGCTTAATAAATATTCCTTGATTGAATACCGTAGGGACGCTGTTGAAGATGCTGTTGCTTGGTTCATTCCATGTCTTCTTCATGAGGACCCCCAGCCAATCTCTTACTAGTCTGTCTCAGGGTTGACTGTACTTCTAAACAACTGGGGTTTGATTTTATCCCATGAACACTGTAGATCATGCAATGGATTCTGTTTTTTTCTTTTCACTTTGGCTGCTAAGAGGCTCAGAACCAAGTTTCCTGTTCTCCTCTAGCCAGCATCCAGACATTTTCTAAGCCAGTGTTTCCCAAACTTGGCTGTACAGTTCAATCACCTGGGACACTTGGAAAAATCCCAATGGCTAGATCACACTCCATATTAATTAAGTCAGGACCTGTATGGGTAGGACTTAGGCGTCAGTCATTTTTTTTGAGACAGAGTTTCAATCTTGTCATCCAGGCTGGAGTGCAATGGTGTGATGTCAGCTCACTGTAACCTCTGCCTCCTGGGTTCAAATGATTCTTCTGCCTCAGCCTCTAAAGTAGCTGGAATTACAGGCACCTGCCACCACTTGGCTAATTTTTGTATTTTTAGTAGAGACAGGGTTTCACCATGTTGGCCAGGCTGGTCTCAAACTCCTGACTTCAGGTGATCCGCACACCTTGGCCTCCCAAGGTGCTGGGATTACAGGTGTGAGCCACTGTGCCTGGCTGGCATCAGTACTTTTTAAAGCTCCTCAGGAGATTCTAATGCACAGACAAGGTTGAGAACAGGTATTCTAAGCTAAACATACCCCTGCTTTTTCTCATTTTTCCTGTTCTTATTTTTCTTTCATAGTAATGTATATTAGTTCTCTTACCTCCTGCACTGTTCTCATCATCTTCCATGTAGAAATTAAAACATGGCTTCTTATAAGTCGATGGCAACTAGATGCTTGAGAATAAAGCAAGCAAGGGAACAGAGAAGGAAATCAGGTATGTCACTAGGGGAAAAATCATTTATTCATTTATGCATGCATCATTCATTTATATTCAAATATTTATGATATGCTGTGGGCTCAGTTCCATGTTATGGGGGTGGGAATTACCTCTCTGGTGAAAATCATGTCTAGGAGAGATTCTTTCTAGAGAATATGTTTTTTAGGTGTTATGATAATTTTAGATTGTTTAATAGGAGCTGTGTTTCTGACATTTCTTTTCCCCTCCAGGGAGAACCTTGGCATTTACCCAGAGAAACATCCTAATGTGTACCGCGGCAGGGCGTGGTAAAGAACCTAGAAATGTGTCAGTCAGTAGAAGGTGTGTTGGCCCCAGGAAAGCCAAGCATTTGTCTGATGAAACATAGAGTGGATTCTGGCTTATATCTTTCATCACTTGGCTGGGTCCTTCGTCAGATGAAAAGGTAGCAGCTGAGAGTATTAGCAGAAACAATTGACGGGCTAAGCTCTCTGTGAGAGCTGCAGACTCAATCGAGGAGGGCTGGGAGCCCAGGCGTGGGCTGTCGTGAGAAGTTCACTTGCAGCAGCAGCAGTGGCAGTGATCCTCATAAACACAGGCCCACCGTGCTCAGAGCCCCATTTTCCCACTGACATTGGCTAAGATGCATCCTGGCTGTGTGCAGACCCCGGAGAGAACTGCCTGATAGTGGCAACACTGGCACAGTGGCCAGCCAAGGAGGGAACAGCAAAGCAAAGAGGACTGAAGATATGAAGACACATATCTCTACTGAGAAGAGCTCATCATAGAACAAGGACAAATGGCCAGCAAGATGCCATGCCTGAAAGTATTCAAACACCAAGTCCAGCTTCCTGGTCTCACCTATGTCATCGGAAGTGTGTAGATTCTAGGCTGGAGGGCTACTTTTGTTCAATAGGTGGAAACAAAAATTCATTAAGCATCCTGAAATTATTGCTGAATTCAGGGATGAGGGCAGCTTCGATTTCTTCTCTGAACATGGAATTGTTTGCTGGATTTTGCAGGCTTGACTTCTCGACTTCAGCAGTGCAGTTGCAGAAACAAGCCAGCAGCAGCAGCCACACCTAAGCTGGGTCAGGCCTTCTGGCAGGTGTCCCTGCCGAGGTGGGAAAACCTGAGACACTCCCCGGTGGGTGCAAATATGTGGGAGAAAATTGAATAACATTTCCCCTGGGGCGCCCCCCAGGAAGCATGCTTCCTCCTCTACTTGGTTTGGTTCTCATTTTCAGTTCCTCTGTGTTCAGGCAAAACCTTTATGTTGTTAAAAATGAAATTAGAACCGAAAGGAAGCAGGGATCAGTTGTGGCCAAAGATGACACTGAGGAAAGGTGGAAATTGGTGGCAGCATCAGGCTTTCCCTGCTGGAGTCTGCACCCCTGAAATAAGCAGGCAGAAAGTTGGGAGGAAAGCCGAGCTGCAGGCCGCCCGGTCTCTGGGTCCCACCAAGGGGATACCCGGGGCTGCGCTGGCCCCAGAGCAGATCCAGACTCTCCTCCCGACTCCCCCACCCCTTCCTCTCCTTCAGGGGGCCTCACAGCCCCCCCCACCCCCAGCACTTACCCATGCAATGCCCAAGCCCTTCCCCAGTTCTGGAGGGATTTATGCCTTTTGGAGGAGCAGGTTTTAAAGCCAAAAGGGCTTTTTGGTGACGTGCAAGAGCCCAAAGGATGGCACCACAGCCTGGCCACTGGGTGCAGGCTGGTGAGGCTCAGACTCGCTGGCCACAGGGGTTGGGGGTTGGGCGTGGGGTGGGGGCTTTCCCTGGATCCTAGGTGGACCAAGTCACCCCAGAGGAGTGAGGACCAGAGTGGATGCTCACGCTTCCTTCCTCAAGGGGCAAGCGCTGCAGGGAGAGGCTCCCGGCTGACACCCTTTAGGAGGCCTGGAATTGGGGCGGCTTTTCCTGACAGAGGGCTGTCTGGCTCGTTGAGCTGGGCTCTGCCAAAAAGCCATCTGAGCCCTGACTTTCATGCTAACGTAAGGAAGTGATTATGACTGGAAACTTGAACTTGGAATGTGGTCTCTCCAGGTCCAGGGTACTTCTAGTGCGCCTCGCTGGGTAAAACAGGCTTTCTCAGCTGCCCAGGCAGCCTTGCCACGGAGTGGGAAGAGCCAGTAGCTGCAAGGTGTGAGCTGTGGGCCTGGCCTGGCCTGTCACCCTTGGCGTGAGGGGACAGCACCCTCAGCATCTCTGGGCCTCACAGGAGGGTCTCAGCCCCTTTCTACCTCAAGAAATTTTATGTGATCAAGTGTGTTATTCATTTGGTGTCATTCTTTCCCTGTAGTTTGTGTAGAAAGGAAGTGGAGTTGTGGTAAAAAGAACCCGGCGCAGCCAAAACACACATACGCAAACCCCCCCGGGCATCTCTCCATTGAGTTTTGCTTGTCAGAAAGCGCCGCGAAAGGACAGCTTGATTTTTCTTTATGCAGCTTGTCTGCAAATGGCACTTGAACTGAAATATTCCCTTTCATCTTTGTGACAGAAATATGATTCAGTAATTCTTTGTGAAAATGTAGATGATACGCTGCCGTAGTTACAGTGAGTTAGGTTTAAGTGGCAAATGCCTACTGATAAAGACTTAATTAAAGACACAATAGCAGTGGGAGGTCATTATAGTAATTACGGTCCCGGCTTTATTGTTGGGGTCCAGTACTGAATTGTAGCAGCACATTACCACTATGTAGTGTCTTGGTCTTGGTCTGAAGAGGCAGTGCTCTGGCTCACTGTACTTGTACTTAGACTTTCACTTGCTGTGGGATCGGGACTTTCCGCAGTTGCCCTGGTTCCACTTTATTTTCGTGTAGGCCTTGCGCCTCCTTTAAAATACGTGATAAAATAAATTGGTAATCTCGTAGGGGTGCGTTCTGTTTCATCTTTTTCTGGTTACGTATTAGACTGGCACCAGTGGCATGTGAAGGATTACGAAGGTACCCTGGAACTTCTTTTACAGCAGCACACCAGAATGCCTGACCTTGGGGAATTCTGAAACCTTGGAGACAAAAATCTTGTGAGGCTAGCAACTTTCTCGTTGCCTGGGATAGGACAATGGGTGGTGCTCTGTGGAGGTCTGCAAGGGATTGACTTTGGTTGATTGTGAAGTACATGAAGCTGTTGTCTCTCATTTCTGAGCAAAGAGGTACAGCTCTCGGCACCTCCTGAGGGCCTCTGCTTCCAGGTCTGTCACATCACTTTGAGGGCACTGCTCCAGGCCAGACCACAGGCAGAGCGCCTTTGTGGATTTAAGGACAAACCTCATACTTGCAGGACAGGAGCAGGGCGTTGAACTGGGTTGTCATGCAGGTTGGAATGTTGGTATCAAAGAACAAGAGTCATTAGCAGTTTGCTAATGTGGTTAAGAATATTGTCAGCATCATTTACAGATGATGGGAACAATAGTCACTGGGGACTCCAAAAGGAGGGAGGGAGAGAGGAGGGGCAAGGGTTAAAAACTACCTATCAGGTACTATGCTCACTACTTAGGTGACAGGATCATTCATACCCCAAATCTCAGCATCATGCAAGATACCCATGCAACAAACCTGCATATGTATTCCCTGCATCTAAAATAAAAAATTAAAATTAAAAAAGAATATTGTCAGCATCATTTCAGAGTTATCCCCAATTGAATACCGTAAGGGAGGGGTAGGTTAATCATGAAGGTGTGTCTAAATGGCACCTTCTGCCTCTTAGAAGTCTGGGATAAGTAGTTTGTGGGTTATTAGACATCCTGCTTATCAGTTGAAGTTGTAGAAGGTCTTAACCTTTTTCCTAAAATCACTGCCCCTAGACATCACCTTGCCTAACGACTCTTCAACAGGCATTTCTGCCCCTGACCAGGGCTAGTGAGATGTCAGATGAGACTTATTTGGAATGATTTTAGAATATCCAGAGAATACACCTCAAAAATATCTTCCTTGCTGTTTTGTTGCTATGACAGAAATCATCCCAGTAGCAATCCTTTAGGTTATGTTAGAAGTTATGAACACTTTTAAGATGAATAACAGTATGGCCCAGAAGGTGTTTCTTGACCCTATCATAGGAGTGCTAGGCCATCAAGGATCAGATAAAATTAAATAAGACCCTCACATGTCCTTCCAGGTCCTGGATCCTGACACTTCTTGAGCTTTTTGGTTGGTTTCTGGCTTCATTGTTGATTGAGACTCTGACTATTGGCTATTCCATTTGGCTTTTGGCCTTTCCCAGCCTACTGGTTGGAATTAATTTTGGCTTTGCTTGATTGACTCATCTGCTGTCTCCTGGACTGACTTTGATGTGTGGCTGCGTCTCTTCCGGCACCCACCTTCAGCAAGTCTCAGCCTTGGGTTTTACCACATCTTGCCTGTGCTCAGGGCCTTGGTGAAAAGTGCCAATAATCCTCAAGGGAGTGGCTTCCCTACTTTAAACGCTTTAAAGGGATTGGCTTCCAAAAGGCAAAGTATTAGATCCTTGAGTAGAAAGTGGGACTGGGATGATAGATGGGGGAGAGGATATTGAATAGTTGGGGACTTCAACATTTCACTTTCAGCAATTGATAGAACTAGTAGACAGAAGATCAGCAAGGATACAGAAAAACTGAGGAATATCATCAAACAATAGGATCCAGCTGACATTTATAAATACTTCACCCAACAAGAGTAGAATTTGCATTCTTTTTAAGTTCCCACAAAACAGTCACCAAGATAGACTATATCCTGGATCATAAAACCAGCTAAAATGTTTTAAAGGATTGAAATTGTACAGAATATATTCTTGGAGCATAATGAAATCAAACTAGAAATTGATAGTGGAAAGACAATGGGAATCCATAGATCAGAGAAGAAACCTCAAAGGAAATAAAAAAATACAACCAAATAAAAATGAAAAAAAAAAAACAATGTAATCAGTGTTTGTGAGATGCAGTATTGAGAGGAAAATTTATAATACCAACTATTTATGTAAAAAGATAAAAGACTTCAAATCAATAACCTAAGTTCTCATCCCAAGAAACTGGAAAAAGAAGAGCAAAACAAGCCCAAAGCAAATCAAAGGAATGAAATAATAAAGAACAGAAATCAGTAACACTGAAAACTGGAAAACAATACAAAAAGTAATGAAACAAAAAACTAGTTGTTCAAAAGAAATTAATGAAATTGAGAAATCTCAAGCAAGGTTGACAAGATTAAAAAAGAGAAAATATACAAATAACCAATATCAGGCATGAAACAGAGGCTATCACAACAGATCTTGTAGCTGTTGAAGGGATAGTAGGGGAATATTATGAACAAATTTATGGTCAGAAATGAGAAACTTAGAAGAAATAGACCAATTCCTTAAAAACCACAAGTTATTGAAACTCAGCCCAGATTAAATGGGTAACATAAATAATTGTATAATTATTTACAAATTAAATTTGTAATTAAATAGCTACTGAAAAAAATTTCCAGGCCTAGATGGAAGGATTTTACTAGAGGATTTTTATCAAATGTTCAAGGAAGAATTAATACCAATTTTATAAAGTTTCCCACAGAAAATAGAAGGGGAGGAACATCATTCAACTCATTTTATGAGGTGAGTATTACTGTTGTTCCAAAACCAGGCAAACACAACAGAGAAAAAGAAAACTATAGACTAATATCTCTCAGAAACTTAAATGCAAAAATATTCAACATAATTTTAGCAAATCAAATCCAGCAATGATTAAAAACAATAGTAGACTATGACCAAGTGGGATTTATTCCAGGTATACAAGGCTGATTCAATATTTAAAAATGAATCAACATAATTAACCATTTCAACATCATTGATAATGTCACTTGGGGCAGAAAACTTAACACAATTTTATTCCTATTTATAACAAAGACTCTCAGTACATTATGAATAGATGAGAACTTCCTCAAGCTCATAAAGAGCATCTAGAAAAAATGCACCTAACATTGTATTTAATGGTGAAGAACTAAATGCTTTCCCTCTGAGACTGGGAACAAAGCAAGAATGTCTGCACTCACTAGTCTTATTGACATAGTATTAGTACTTGTAGCCACTGGAACAAGGCAAGAAAAAGAAAGAAAAGGCATTCAGATCGGAAAAGAAGAGAGAAAACTGTACACACATGCACACACACACACACACACACACACACACAGACACATACAATGCAGGTATAACTGGTGAAATCTGAATAAGCTCTATGATTTGTGTTGTGTCAATTTCCTGGTTTTGATATTGCACTGTAGTGCAATAGTTCAGCAAGATGTTAACATTGGAATGGCGGCATGGGGGCTAGGTGAAGGGTGCCCAAGATCTGCTTGTACATTTCTTCTGTTTTCAGGTAACATAATTGTGTATATAGAAAAATCCCCCCAAATCTATGAAAAAACTTGTAGAAATAAATGAGTTTAACAACGTTGAAGGAGACAAGATCAACACATAAAACTCAATTGCATTGCTATATACTGACAATGAACTAAAATTTAAAAAAGCTATTTACAAATGCTGCAAAAAGAGAAATACTTAGGCACAAAATATGGACAAGAGCTGTATGCTGAAAATGACAAAATGCTGATGAAAGAAATGAAAGACCTAAATATTTGCAGGGACATGTCACAGATTAGAAGACTCAACATAGTAAAGATGTCAATTCTCTCTAAATTGACCTATAGGTATAATGTTATTTCTATTAAAGCCTGCTAAAATTCACATGATAAAGGAGAGGCACTGTAATAGCCAGAATAAATTTGAGAAAGAAGAAGAAAGTGGGAGAAATTATTATTTTAATGTTAAGGTCTATTATATAGTTATAATAATCAAGGCAGTGTGGTATTTACAGAAGGATAGACACATGAATCAATGGAACAGAATAGGGAACTCACAAACAAATCCACACAAATATACCCAGTTAATTGCCGACAAAGGAGCCGAAGCAATTTAATGGAGGAGGAATAGCCTTTTCAGTAAATGGTGCTGGGGCAATTGGATAGCCATAGGAAAAAACTGGATGTCAACCAAAATCTCACACCTTGTGCAAAATTAACTCAAAATGGATCATGGATTTAAATGTGAAACACTGAACTATACAATTTCTCGAAAAAAATAAGAGGAAATCCTTGTGAACTCAGAGTAGACAAAAGGTTTATAGACTTGACACCAAAAGCATAGTCCATAAAATAAAATATTGATAAATTGAACCTCATTGAAATTTAAAACTTTTTGCTTCGCAAAAGACCATATTAAGAGGATAAAAAGGCAAATTACAGACTGAGAAGACCTTTGCAAATCATGTATCTGACAAAGGACTTGTATCTAGAATATATAAAAAACTCTCAAAATTGAACATTAAGAAACCAACAATCCATTTAGAAAATGGGAAAAAGACATGAACAGACATTTTTGAAGAGGATGTACAGATGATAAGCACATGAAAAAATGTTCGTCATCATTAGGCATTAGAGAAATGCAATTTTAAACCACAATGAGATACACCTCTCAGATGTCTAAAATAAAAAATAGTAATAACTTCAAATGCTGGCCAAGTTGTGGTGAAATGCAATCATTCATACATTGTTAATGGGAATGTAAGATTGTACAATCATTCTGGAAAATAGTTTGGCAGTGGCTTAAGAAACTAAACATGCAACTACCATGCAACTCAGCAATTCTTCTCCTTGGGCATTTATCCCAGAGAAAGGAAACTTACGTTCACTAAGAAACTTGTATAGTAATGTTCATAGCAGCTTTATTAATAGCCCCAAATGGGAAACCACACAAATGTCTCTCAATGGGTGGTTGGTAAAACAAACTGTGGTACATTATACCATAGAATTCAACTTAAAAAGGAAAGAGCTATTGACACATGCAACAACTTGGATGAATCTCAAGGAAATTATGCTAAAGGAAAAAAGCCATTTGCAAAAGGATACATACTGCATAATTCCATTTATAAAACATTTGTGAAATAACATAATTATAGAGATGGAGTGGTTGCCAAGAATTAGAGATATAGTAGGGTCAGGGGGGTGCAGTAGACATGGATATGAAGGGGTAGCACAAGGGAGTCTTGTGGTGATGCAATAATTCTGTATCTTCATTGCATTGGTGGTTATATAAAGCTACCATGTGATAAAATTGCTCAGAGCTACACACACACACACACACACACAGACACAGACAGACACAGACACATACAATGCAGGTATAACTGGTGAAATCTGAATAAGCTCTATGATTTGTGTTGTGTCAATTTCCTGGTTTTGATATTGCACTGTAGTACAATAGTTCAGCAAGATGTTAACATTGGAATGGAGGCATGGGGGGCTAGGTGAAGGGTGCCCAAGACCTGCTTGTACATTTCTCTACAACTTCTTGTGAATCTATAATTATCTCAAAATAAAAAATCATAAAAAATCCAATAATCCTTGAAGGAGTGACTTCTAAGCCCTAGATGGGGAAGTACTTATTCTTGGGTGGAGGGTAAGGCTGTCATGGTAGGTAGGGGAGATAATATTGAAAAGAGAGAAGGGAGCAGAAGGGTTTCAAAGAAAAATCACATTTCCCATTTATTTGGGGGCCAGGGATTGCCAGGATGTTATACTGAAATAGTTTTGGGGTTGGGGTGGGGCATGTTTTAAATTTTTATTTATCTAAAAAATTATTTTTTGAACAACTGAAAAATACAGGAGAGTAAAAATGAAGAAAATTAATGCCTATTCATATTCTTAGTACCCAGAATGATCTATTGTTAACAGATGGCATCTTCGTTTGTAGTCTTCTGTTTTTTTTCTGTTTGCATTTTAAAGAAAAATCACTCTTGTTTTTTCCAGGGAAGTTATATTTTACGGTGAGAAACAAGGAAATGGGCTAGAGAGATGGGAGGAAGGAAAGAGATAACAAAAGCCAAAGAGACTTCTTGCATCTTCTTAGTTTGTTTCTTCATGTCGATCTTTTCTTTTCTGCCTGAGCAAGGGAGGCTGAATTACTTGAAGTGTTGAAGGGCTCTTTAACTGCACTCGGTATTCAAGGGGATGTTTTATGGCACCACGATGATCTGGTTTACTGCTAAGGAGCAGATGCCCATGGCACAAAACTCAGGTAATAACTGAGTTTGGAGGCTCAGGAAAGACAGATAATTTTGAACGAATGTAGTATTTAGAAATGATTAACCACCAGAAAGTCGGGAAATTGTTCATTATGAGTATAGTCTGGGAGGTTAATTTTTTTCTGTTTTCTTTCTGGCTATTTAGATATTTTCCGCTTCAGGAATTACTTTTTAATTCCAGTTAAGTGAATTTGGAATTCCAAACATTCCTGGAAATATAAACTTTTAGTATCTGAAAATCAAGTAAGAGTGAGTGTTGTACATTCTTTGTGCAACATACATTCCATCTGCGGCTGGGACATCTCTCTGCTTGGAACAAAAGTTGTAAGATGAAAGTTTGATCTCTAATCTTTCATCCTGGCCCTTTTGGAAGCACAGTTGCTATCTACCCTTAAGATACTGTAATTTATAAAGGAAAGAGGTTTAATTGATTCACAGTTCCACATGACTGGGGAGGCCTCCCAATCATGGTGGAAGGTGAGCAAGGAGCAAAGTCACATCTTACATGGCTGCAGGTAAGAGAGCATGTGCAGGGGAACTCCCCTTTATAAAACCATCAGATTTCATGAGACTTATTCACTCTCACGAGACCAGCATGGGAAAGACCCATCCCCATGATTCAATTACCTCCCACTGGGTCCCTCCCACAACATGTGGGAATAATGAGAGCTACAATTCAAGATGGGATTTGGGTGTGGACACAGCCAAACCATATCAGATACCAAAAAGTGATCTTGAAAAAAATGATGGAATTCTGGAAAATAAAATGTGTCTTAATGAGGAATGTTAGGGAGAATTGTGCATATACAGGGAATTTGAAAGACCAAAGGCACAAGGTTGCCAATGTGAGCTTGACCTGGAGGGTCAGCCAGAGTTCTTTCTTGAAGGGAGAAGTGAATTCTTTCTTGAAGAGGCACATCTCCAGGTCTGTCACTGACTCCTTGTCCACAGGAGAACAAAGGTCACCTGTTAATGCCCCAGGCATGATGCTAGATTCAGAAGGTGCTCGCTCTATGGGGAGAGGGAGAGAGTAGAATAGAGACATTGGATTTGGGAGGTATACCTGTGGTTGTTGGGATGTGGGTATTTTTGAGTGCATTGTGATAAATCTGAATTCCTTCAGATGAATGTCAGAGACTTTGGGGAAAGAGAGCATAATGCATGGAGAGCAAATTAGAAATTACAGTACTAGGTGAAACTTGAGTCTTGAGAAAAAGCCAGGCTGTAAAAGACCAGGGGAAGAGTGTTCTAGGAAGAGGGAACAGTGTATACAAAGCTCTTGAGGCAGGAATGAACTTTGTGTGTTCAAGGAACAGAAAGAATGTCAGTGTGCTGGAGAACAGTGAGCAAGGGGGATAATAGCATACAATTAATTCAAAGACTGTAGTTGTTCATACTATCTACTCTACGACCTAGCAGTTTTACTCTTAGGTACTTATCTAAGAGAGATGAGTGAATATGTCCACGAAAAGACCTGTACAAAAATGTTCACATCATTTTATTTATAATACCCCCAAGCTGGAAACTACCCAAATGTCCATTAACAATGGAATGAAAAAATTAATGTGGTACATTCATACGATGGATACTATCTAGTACTGAAAAAGACTGAACTCATGCTGTATGCAGTGATATGGATGAATCCCACAGGTATAATACTAAGAAAAAAGAGTCAGACATAAAAGAGTACATACTGTGTAATTTCATTTATACAAAGTCCAAGGACAGGTAAAATACTCTATAGTGATAGAAAGAATCATGGTATCTGTGGGGAGGTACTACCTGGGAAAGGACACCAGAGAGCCTTTTGGCATACTAAAAGTGTTTCATATCTTGATCTGGGTGGTGGTTATAAGAGTGCATACACATAGGTAAAAATTCAGCAAGCTGTATACCTAAGACTCGTGCATTTTAAAAATGTATGTTATTCTTCAATTAAAAAAAGTAGAAAACATTAAGTCATTGGTTAGGCAGACACCAGACTATGTAGGACCTTGTAAGCCATGGCAAGAATTTGGGATTTCACTCTAAGTACAATGAGAAGTCATTGGACGGTTTCAGCAGGGTAGGAACATGGCTGGATTGCGTTTTTAAAAGATACTCTGCTGCCATGTCAGGAGTGATAGCATGAAGAAAAGTTAGAGACCTTTGTGAAGTTCAGGCAAGAGAGGATGGCATTGTGAACTAGCATCCCAGCACTAGAAATGGAAAGAAGCAGACAGATTTGAGATTTAATTTAAAGGTAGAGCTGACAGACCCACTGCTGGATTGTGGGTAGACAGAGGTGCTGAGTCCAATGCGACACGATGCTGGCAGCAATGGAAGGAGTCTGCTGGTGAGGAGCACAGACTGTTGCTTGGCTCCCAGCACCTGCTGTCCTGGGAAGCACATGGTGTCCCTGGTAATGAAGACTGTACAGCATTTCTCAGACTTCCTTACAACTAGGTACCAGCATGTGACCAAATTCTTGCTTGATCATGCCTTTAAGGGATAAGGGCATGGCCGTCCCTTCCTGGTGGCTGGAATGCTGCTCCATGGTAATGAGCCATCTGCAACAGGTGGACAAGGACGACACCCTAGGGATGACGATGCAGCAACATAGAAGGAGCATGGACCCTTGATGACTTTACAGAGCTGAGCTCCCAAACAAGCTCAGACTTTTATGTGAGCAAGAAATAAATCTTGGCTAAGCCACTACAATTTTGGGTTTCTTTTGCATGCAGCCGAACCGACGGCAGATCAAGCATTCTCCCCAGGCCTATAAGACATTGAAGTCTTTCAGCAGTTGGATAGGTGAGTCAGAGCCCAGGAAAGGGGGTGGAGATGGAAATCTGAGAATCATTAGCATGTGGTACCTAAAGTTCACCTACTTATCTACCTGCTTCTACAAACTTGACTTATTGCCTAGCCTTAGCTGTTGGTGCCAGTATTTGTATCAAACTCACTGCTCTCAGGTCTCAGGCCCTTGAGGTCCACTGTAAAAACAGCTTGTGAAGAGCTTCTAGGTCCCCATGTTCCTCTCTCCTGTACTGAATTCCCTGTGCTCTACTGCCAGCTGGTCACACTCATGTTGGCTCTTAATTATGAACAGCTTCGAGTTGCTGTGGAATTGTTCCAAGTACCTATGCCTGTCTCCACCTAGCAGAGAACTAGTCCCGAGAGGCAAGGATGCATTTTTTGCTTTATTGTGTTCCTTCTGCAGACACCACACTATGCCTGTAGGCACAGCTCAAGAAATATCCTTAATTATGAAACAGATCTTAAAAAGTGCTTGCAGATAGATGAAAATATTTTCAAGGAATCTAGACTAGGGAGCATCAGAATGATTTCTCTGCTCAACTTACCAACGCTAACCTCAGGAGAGGTTAGTGGAAGTGTATTTGCTGGAGTGCAATTAGAGTAAGAGCTATTAAGGGCATAGATGAATACGGTAATGGGGTTATGGATTGGCATGTGTGCAGGCCTGCACATGGGTGTTCACATGGGTGTGCTGGGAAAGAAGGAAAAAACATTAAAATGTGTGGTGCGAATGTCAGTTGCCTTCAGAGAGACAAATGCAACCCACCCATTTGTCCTCACAGGGCGCACTCACTGATGGGGAGCAAGGATGCATTTAGTCAGGAATCCCAGTGTATGCATAATTTCATCTTGGAGAAGTTGATTGGGTTGGGGTATCTGTACAACCAACCAACAGCGCGCCTAGCATCCAGCACCCAAGAAAACCACCTCGGAGGGAAGGAAGTCACTAGACAAACATGTGCTCTCAAAATGTTTCTGATTCTAAGTTCAGTTGAAAACATTTCATCTTGTTGGTTCTATTGCCCCTGGGTTTCAGCTTGTCTCTTTTCATGTGCCAGGCCCTTTGCTCAGGCTCAACAACCCTCAAAATTCTAAGAGAGAGAGAAATAGCTACAAAACACTGGATTCTAGCCTGAACTTCCGAATAGAGAACAGAGGGAATAAATTTCAGAACCAGTATATCTGAGATAGAGACACTTGATTTTCTCCCAGATATTTATGTTTTTTATACTTTCTATGTTTTCTTTCTTTCTTTCTTTTCCCTTCCCTTCCCTTCCCTTCCCTTCCCTTCCCTTCCCTTCCCTTCCCTTCCCTTGCCTTCCCTTGCCTTCCCTTCCCTTCCCTTCCCTTCCCTGCCCTGCCCTGCCCTGCCCTGGCCTGCCCTTGCCTGCCTGCCTGCCTGCCTGCCTTCTTTCCCTTCCCCCTTTTCCCTTTCCCCTTTTCCCCTTTCCCCCTTCCCTTCCCCCCTCCGCCTTCCCCTCCCCCTCCCCTTTTTCCCCTCCCCTCCCCTCCCCTTTTCTTTTTCTTTTTTCCTCTTTTCTTTTCTTTTCTTCTTTTTCAGAGCCTCACCCTGTCACCCAGGCTAGAGTGCAATGGTGGAGTCTCAGCTCACTGCAACCTCTGCCTCCCGGGTTCAAGCTCTTCTTGTGTCTCAGCCTCCTGAGTAGCTGGGATTACCGGTGTGCACCACCATGCCTGGCTAATTTTTGTATTTTTAGTAGAGACGGGGTTTTGCCATATTGACCAGGCTGGTCTCAAACTCCTAACCTCATGTGATGCGCCTTCCTTGACTTTCTATGTTTTCTTGAATAATAGCTTGGCCTCTCTTAACAGGCAAGGAACCAATGTTTTCGTATAATAGAGCAAACAGGGAATCTGGGGCAATAATGTGGGAGGAAGAACTGATGGAACAAGCATGGAGGCTGTGTCCCCATTCTGCATTGTCACAATTGGCAGTGTGACTTGAGCCAGATAATAACAATAGTGACTATGCTATTTTTCTAGAGCTTCCATAATAAAATTCCAGATGGCTTAAACAGCAAAAATTTATTTTCTCACAGTTCTGGAGTCTGCAAGTCCAAGATCAAGGTGTTGGCAGATTTGGTTTCTCCTGAAGCATTTCTTCTTGGCTCATCTTTCTGCTGTGTCCTCACATGGCCTTTTCTCTGTGCACCAGCTTCCCTGGTGTCTCCTCCTCTTCTTGCAAGGACACCAGTCATTTTGGACTGGGGATCTACCCTTATCACTTCATTTAACCTCAATTACCTCTTTAAAGGCCCTATCTCTGAATACAGTCACATTCTGAGGTATACTCAGGGTTAGGACTTTAACATATGAATTTTGGGGGACACAATTCAGTCCATAATGGTGATAGTAATAATAATAATATTAATAGAAGGCTGCTGGAAATCCCAAGACATAAAAATGATAACTAATAATAACTAATAACTAGTAATAATAATATAATGACAGAAGGCTTCATTTATTGAGTTCTTACTTAGCTCAGACACTATTATAATTGCTGTCTATGAATTTTCTCACTTAATTCTGAAAGCAACCTATGAAATAGTTACTATTATTATCTTTCACAGGAGCACAAAAGCTGTCCGAAGAAACACATCCAGTGAATTACAGGGTTAGGATTTTGATTCCAGAGTCTGAGGTCTTATCTCCTAAGCTATACTAACTCCAAACATCTGGGGGCTTCATGTTATCTGTGTGTACAACGGAATAGATATTGCTTAGAATCTTTTTCAGTTCTAACATTCAAGGCTTTATTTGACTACATTTTTCTTGTTTATTGAACATGCTACTTTGAAGGAAGGCCTGGTTTTAGGTGTTTTGGAAGATGACGAAGCAGGACTGGTTTTGCTCTGAATTTTCAAGGACTCCCCCTTTGCTTGGTCTCTTGCATTATTGCTTATGATCAAATCACCTGCTTGGATCCTGGTCTGTGTTTGGGTGTGACATTCCCCCTTGCCTGAGTTTTGTTTTGTTTCCTCGTCTCGCCATATACGATGGTTTCTAAGGGATTCAAATTCTGTGTTGCTTTCAGCAGAGTTTCCAGGAACAGGGGACCTGCCCTTGCACCCAAGTCCCTAGTCCTAGTTCCAGGGTCTCTGTTGCCACCTGTCTGCCTGTGCCTCTACCATTCACTTGCTTTAGGCCCCAGAACCGCACTTTCTCAGATGGGGTACTAGCTGGTGACCTGCTTTGCTCCAGGAAGCCTATGCAAAGCCTGACCCCATTTCTCCTGGCCTGAGCCCTTCTTGGCAGCTGTATTGCCCCTTCCTGAGGCTTGTAAGAAATGAGAAAGAGAAACTTGGTAAGATGGGGACCAAATACTTTGCTTTAAATCCACAATACCGTAGGTCATGAAAATAATGGTATTATAATCTAACTTTCAGCTTGTTGCAGGATTACATTTCAGGAGGTGTCCCAGTTGCCTGCCATTTACCATTTTTATGTCTTGGGATTTCCAGCAGCCTTCAAGCACATGCTGGCATTTCAGACTCACTTGGTGCAATTAAAGAAATTGCATGACTGCTAGTTTCTCCTCTTTTTTTTTCTCCCCTCAGATAAATTGTAGAATTCAACTTGATTAAAACATTTATTAAGTGAGATTTAATAGATTCCAGTAATGCTGTGTGTGTGTGTGTGTGTGTGTGTGTCCTCATTATCCATTTCTTCCACGTGTGCCAAGAATGGCCATATGCATAGAGAATTGTTCATGGAACTCGCTTTATTCTGCAATTTACCAGCAATGTCAAATTATGGGGTTTAATGGATTCCTGCACAAAAATTCCTAGTGTGGTTGTATTAGCAGCAAGTTTCATTAAAAGGGGCTATTTTTCTCTACCGGGATTTCAGTAAAGAGACAATGTTTATTTTTTCAGTGGAAAATTGATTGTAACTAAGAGGATACTTGGCTTGAAAGTGGGGAATTATCATATCATATGATTAAATGAAAGCTTACCTTGTTATAAGGTAACTAGACATATCCCAGTAGAATTGAGACAATGTTTGATTAAGCCAGATTTTCCTACTTTATATTCAAGGAACAAATTAAAGAATAATTGAGATCCTTTTCAGATCTTTTATAAGCTGCATATATAAAGCTTCAGCTCCAGGTGGCAAAGCAATTAGCTGATGAATAAAATCAACCCCACTGTCATTTGTCAGATGTTTAAATTCTATAAACCAGATAAATTAATGTGTTCCTTAAGCCAAATAAACGGTCATGCTCTCCATGTTACCACTCAATTCCCTTGGGGAAAGGTTGGACGCATGCTCATGGAGAGGCTAGAATCTACTTAATCAGAAAGGTTGAAATTAAGTTGCCCATTTGACTTTCTGAAATAATGTCCATCTGGCACAAAATGTATTTTCCAGGCAAAGTTGTTAGACATGGTGGTTTGGTTTGTTTAGTAAACTAAGGATAAAGCTGGACTCAGTGCTGCACGCCGCTGGCTTCATTAAAGATCTTTTCATTTCCTTGTACTTGGCGTTGAAGTTATTTATAAGCAACTGAAAGTGCTCTGGTTTCATTTATTCCTTGCTCCTGCATATTAATACAGAGAATTAGAATTTCTGTTGCCATTCTGCTTCCAGATTTATTTCTCTGAGGTGAGTTTCCTGGACAGGTACAACATACTGCCATTGCATGTTGACATGAGCTTTTCTGACGTTGACATCTAGATAAGGTAGACTTCAGTCTCAGAGGCCATTATTTAATTAGCTGGTGACTAATTTTTGTTGGCTGGTTCTGCCCTGCTATTTTCATTATAAGCATTGCTTTTAGGGCCTGTTGACTGGGCTTTTACTCCTAGCTACCTGCTTTGGTTTGCATGGCTTTCATATTTTGGTCACTGTGAATGGTCCTTTAGAGTCTTTCTACTCAAAGTGTGGTCCTGTGACAAGCAGCATTAGAATCACCTGGGAGCTTTTTGGAAATGCAGAATCTCTGCTCCACTCTGACCTATTTAATGATTGCATGCATTTTGTCGGTGATATGGTTTGGCTCTGTCCCCACCCAAATCTCACCTTAAACTGTAATTCCCATAATCCCTATGGGTCAAGAGCCAGACCAGGTGGAGGTAATTGAATCATGGGGGTGGTTTCCTCCATGCTGTTCTTGCGATAATGGGTGAGTCTCGTGAGATCTGATGGTTTTATAAGCGTCTGGCATTTCCCCTGCTTGCACTCATTCTCTCTCCTGCCGCCCCGGGAAGAGGTGCTTTCTGCCATGATTGTAAGTTTCCTGAGGCCTCCCCAGCCATGTGGAACTGTGAGTCAATTGAACCTCTTTTCTTTATAAATTACCCAGTCTCAGGCATTTCTTTTTTTTTTTTTGAGACGGAGTCTCGCTCTGTGGCCCAGGCTGGAGTGCAGTGGCGCAGTCTCGGCTCACTGCAAGCTCTGCCTCCCAGGTTCACGCCATTCTCCTGCCTCAGCCTCTCCGAGTAGCTGGGACTACAGGCGCCCACCACCACGCCCGGCTAATTTTTTGTATTTTTAGTAGAGACGGGGTTTCACTGTGCTCTCGATCTCCTGACCTCGTGATCCGCCCACCTCGGCCTCCCAAAGTGCTGGGATTACAAGCGTGAGCCACCGCGCCCGGCCGGCATTTCTTAATAGCAGCATGAGAACAGACCAATACAGTCACATTCATATAATAATCAAGTTTGAGAAGGACTGTGTTAGAGGCATTGCCTCTTTGACTGTAGCTAGAGTTAGAGTTATGAAGTAAAAGCATGTAGCCAGTGGGAATATCCACTTTGTAGGTTTTCTAAACCTCAAAGCATATTTTCTTTTTCATATTTTATTCCCGTTAGCCACTAGCACTTTAAAAAAGGATAACAAAAAAGAAGAGTTAGAACTCATTCATTATAATATCGATTATTGGAGCACAGCATTCTTTAGGAACTGCAACAAAAATTGGCAATTATTTATAGAAATTGAATTTAGATCTTGAAGTCATTATCAAGATGACGCTAGATGAATTTTCATGTTGAACTGCCAGCTTGCTATCTATTAAGTGCAAAATATTGGTCCCCTTGTGGCATAGTAGAGAGACAACTGGATTGAATACTCAAGCACCAACTCATCATCTGATTATGGGCAAGCAGTTTCACTTTGAGCTTGATTCCCCTGTTTGTAAAATGAGGAATTTGGAAGCAGGTGATTCTAGGGTCTCCTCAAGATCTGAATGTTTATAATTTGATGTGACTATGTGGAAGTCTGAGCAAGACATTCTGAATACATCGACTCAGAACTATTCCAGTGTCTGGAAACCAACCCCACACACAGGTTCTCCTGATGCTGTTTGACTAATATCATCCCTAGTATTCATTTTACAGCAGTTTGGAAATTAGCTCATCACATGACTTCCCAGGGATCAAGAGGCTGATCTTTGGGTGTGATGCAGGCATGTGCATGAGTGCACATTTGTTGCTTATAGTCTAAGTTTTTATTCATGCTACACAGGGACTGGAGAGAATGAAGCAGCAGCATAAATAGGTTTTAATGTAAGGAAGAATATGAAACTCATGAATAGCAGAATGAAGCAAAACTCAACACAATCTTTTCTATAAATGAATATTTGAAATTTTTCCAACCCCTGGTGTGTTGTATGCTGTTATTGTTTTTTTTTAAAACCACAATCTGTCTTTTATTTATTTCTTTTTCTTCTTCAGTGTGTTTTATTCTGGTTTTCATTTGAAGGTTCACTTTGGGTTGTATGTGTGTACTGAAAATGTTAAGGTGATTATTTTTTTGATGCAAATAGGCATGGTTTCAAGATTTAAAGAAGTGCTACTGAGAGAAGTCAGGCAGTTAAAGAAAAGCCTTTTCTGTTCTCTTATATTTGGAGAGCAATCCTGTTCAAGGGCTGTGTGGGGAAGAGATGGCCTGGGAAGCTCCTTCTCATTGGGCAAATGATTTGCTCACTAATTCCTTCAACGTTTCTTTCCTCTTTTCTTCTTTCTTAACACAAAACTGGATTTATTATCTACAGTAGGTTCAAAACTAGAGATACAGAGAGGAAAAAAATACCATCCCAGCCCTCAAAGGCTCAGATCTAGCCAAAGAATGCATAGTCTATAATTTCTGTCTCTACTGATAGCTCTCACTCCAAATGTTATTGTAATGTGAGCATATAAGAAAAGTCATAATGGTTATTTGAAAGCAATTTTATTTTCTGGTTACACAGTGTTTACTCAAATTCTTGTAGGGATGTGTGTGTGCAGGAGCATGTGTGTTGAGGGCTTTGAGTAACAGCTTAAGTGATATTAATAAAGCAGATTTCCAGTCTCCCGAGGAAGGCAAATTCTCAAGGCAAAGTATGACATATTCTGATAAGTGAGTTTATGTCTAAAATTGAATATGTTAAATATCCAGGGATCTTTTAGGGATCTTCCTGGGAATCTTCTGGCTCTTGAAGTCGATCTTTGTAGTTTCTCTGTGTTGTAATTTTGGGGAGGCAAATTTTCTCTTGTCAAATTTTGCAGGCATAAGGCTGTGCTTTGTGGATACAAAAGTATGCCAATTCTAAGGAAGTAGTTCTCAAGCCTCGGTGGGGAAAAAAATCACCCAGGGAGTTTGTTCACAATTCAGATGAGCCCCCTGGCTGCTTCTTCACACCCCAAATTCTGACATGGTAGGTATGAGATGGGACCCAGGAACCTGCATTTAGAAAAGCTTCCCTCAAGTGTTTCTGATTTAGGAGGGCTGAAGACACACTTTGAGAACACTGGCATGGAATTTCTTCATTTGAATCACAGCTAGGCATAAGCCTGTATACGATATACTTTAAAAAGCATTTTAAAGTTCCTTTTTAAAAACAATTTACTTATTATTATTATACTTTAAGTTCTAGTGTACATGTGCACAAAGTGCTGATTTGTTACATATGTATACATGTGCCATGTTGGTGTGCTGCACTCATTAACTTGTCATTTACGTTAGGTATATCTTCTAATGCTATCTCTCCCCCTGCCACCCACCCCATGACAGGCCCCGGTGTGTGACGTTCCCCTTCTTGTGTCCAAATGTTCTCATTGTTCAATTCCCACCTATGAGTGAGAATAAAAGCATTTTAAATTCTTGATTGAAAGAATGTTATGCAAATTTATTCATTTCACAATCTGACAAATGAGTGGAAGACCCATGAGGCTATCTTACATAATGTTCAAGAATTTAGGCTCTGCTGTCATGCATTTTATTTCCCATTCCTGTGCTTGCTGGAAGCATGGCCTTGGGTAAGTCACTTAACCTCTCTAAGCCTCAGTTTCCTCAGCTGTAAAATCAGGATAATAACAACAATCTAATCAGGCTGTTGTGAGGATTAAATGAAATAATTCATATAAAATGCTTAGCGCAGGACCTGGCACAGAGTAAGTGCTCAATAAACTTTGGCTGACACTGCTATTAGTTTGTAATAGGAATAAAAAATTACAGTAAATAAGAGTGTATCCTTTTATTGCACAACTTTCTTCTTAGGTAACTATGAGCACTTTACAGAGTCCCAAGTTAATCAGCACGGAATCCCCAGGAAACAGTCCAGGATTCTGTAGTTCCTTTACACTGGCCCCTTTGAACTGCTTATGCCATTTTTGTGTTAAGTCCGGTTGGTAGTGGGTTTGCTTCATTGGTTAGATGTCTAAGCCTCTTCCAAGTCTCAGCACATAGACTGATTTTACTTAGAAATGAGTCCAAGAAAGTGTATCTTCCTCTTCCCAGGAGTGCACACATTTTCTTTTGATGTGATTGTCATTTACTTGATAAACTGTCATTTACTTGATAATCCTCTCCAACAAGATGATCTCTTGCTGGAAAGTATTAATGCAATTGACAGTCATGGTTTGGAGACTATGGCTGGCATGGTCTTAGGTCAATAACTGCAGAGAGCAGACGATTCTCGGGAGGAACGGTGGTGCCTCCTCCAGAGACACTTAGCATTTCGATTTTGTTTAGGTGTCCATATGCTCATATGATTCTCTGGGAAGTGCATCTAGGTTTCACTTCAACCTAAAGCTTGAGATTTGCCTGATTTAACATGGTGTGTTTCCCAGTGCTTTGCAAAATCCTAGCACAGTCTGGGCTTTTGGTTTTCTTATTGATTGAAATGCTAAAGTATTATCAGAATCATAAAAGATAAACAGACTTATTGTTACTTCTCTCTCACACTAAGCTCTCCTGCAGTGGCCTGCAAACTGCTGCATACTGGAATCACCTGGAGAACTCTGCTCAAACCCTACGGTTCTGATTCAATTGGTCAGGGGGTTCATTTGAGAATGGGACTTTGAAAGTCTCCTCAGGTGATTCCAAAACTCAGCCAAGATTGAGAACTTCTGCTTTACAGGGTGATTTCACATGCTGTAATCTTCGGATTTTTTATATACATGTTCTCTGATACGTCAAACTCATCCCTCCAACTTCTTCTGCATAATTTGTGAATTTTCACAAATAGAATTTCAGAATAACCCTTGAGTAGTGGTTCTCAACTAGGGGTGATTTTGCCCCTTCAAGGACATTTGGCAGTGTCTGGAGACATTTTTGATTGCCCCAGCCAGGGGTGTGCTACTGGCATCTAGTGGGTAGGGGCCAGGGATGCCGCTAAATATCCTACAACATATAGGATAACCCCTACAACAAGGAAGCATTCTACCCCAAATATCAATAGCACTGAGGTTGAGAAGCACTGCCTTAGCTTAGCAACTCATTTTACAAGTGGGAAAATGTGGTCCAGAGATGATAGCTTGATTTGCTCAAGGATTCATGTGTAATTATCAGCAGAATAAAATTTCTAACAATTGTAACATTATAGTGGAACCCTGCCCTTATTCTCCAACCCTCTCCCTTTTAACCTACTGCCTTAGGGACATTAGTTATTCATCTTGTTTCCTTTCCCTCCTCAAATATCCCTAGGCTCTCAACAGTAGTGATTTGTTTTCTGTATTTTAGTATTTCAAATTTCTTGACTAAAAAACAGAAGCCAAGTCTGCTTAAGCTAAATTGCATAGCCTAATAAGCATCACTTTTCTTTGCTCTAGGATGGCATTGTTGCAACTTGTTGCTAGGCCTGGTTTGTTTTGTGCTGATCAGCACCTCTGATTGGAAGTTATATAAATCTTTGGTTAATTTAAAAAATGGGCAAATGAGGTAAGTGTTACCTCATAAATCTAGTTTGGCGAGCAAAATGTTTCTAATTTAAGGACTCACAAAATGAAATTATAAAGGGGCTTCTTGGTGATGAAAAGAACGTCAGAGTCTCCCCAGGCCTTCTCTAGTGCAGTATGTGTGTGTGTGTGTGTGTGTGTGTGTGTCCAAGGCCCCAGCTGCTTGGACAGAGTTTAGGAAGGTGATGGAGATTTTGAATTAAAGACCTGTGAGTCCACCTTTCTTCATTTACATGTTCCCTGAATACCTCTCATCTTAACCCCAGGAAAGTAATTAACTGGTTATTTCTGGAAGGTAGGATTTGGGATCATGCATGGCTAAAATGTATTTTTTTTTTAACTTTCTTTATTCTCTGTGTTTTTTTTTCCTGTGAACACATTTTTGCAATAAAATGAAGCCATTTAATCAAATAATATAATTTTATTCTCAACATTCCGTGCACTATAATCTCTTGGGAGCTTAACAAATCGCTTGGGTACCACCTCCAGAGACTCTGATTGAGTTGGTTTGGGTGTGGGGTGGGGGCGTGGGAATGGGTAGCGTTTAGTGACTTCCCAGCTGATTCATATGTGTGGCTAGCGTTAAAAACTCCCGTCTCAGAGAGCAGTTCTCAAACTTGTCTGCATATTGCAATGCCCCGAAGAACTTCAGAACACCTGTGCCTGGGACCACCATAGAGGTTCTGATTTAATTGGTCTGGGGGTGCTGACTGGGTTTTGGGAGTGTTAAGATTTCCCCAGGTGATTCTGAAATGGGAAGGGCTGGGTAGTATCTCTGAAGAGTTTTTTGGGGGAGTTCTTAATGTTGCTGTCTTACTAAGGAGGTGTACCAACCTGCCCCTGCTTTCTGCTAAATGAGAGTTAATAAGGTGGGATTGCTCTAAACCTTGAGCACAACTGATCGTAATGCTAGAAACAATAGTCCCTCCTCCTCAGGATGAAATAACAGTGTTACAGGAACACCAATTATAAACATAGGTTGTGTTTTTAATTGTTGAGAAAATGATGAGCTTGAAGGAGATTTTGCTTATTAAGACTGCTTTACCTTTATAAACGACTGTAAGTAGATTCATCAAGAATTGGGAGCTGCCTTGAGCTACAAACAAGCCTATGCAATAGGTACTAATAATTGTTTTTAGCCTCCAGTTATTTTTGTCTTTTCTTTTTGCCTTTTTAAAAAGACTCTCACTATGACGATGTCCAAGTTGAATTCTGAATTTTCTTTGGTTAGACTAGCCCTGTAGCTTTTTAGAATTATTTAAAAGGGCTGCCTTCTTTGTTACAACAAAAAGTCTTCTTGGAGGTGTGAGCGGTTGAGCTCCCCCAGCGTGGTGGGTGCTAGGAGGGGCTTCTGGGGCGAGGTCTGCAGGTGGGCTCCTTAGCAGTGAGGCTGCAGCGAGACAGGACCCTGGGTCTGGAAAGCATTCCAGCCCCAGCCACGTCTGGCTTCCTACTTCTCCACAGAAGCCACTTGGGAGCAGTGTGGCCTTGCCTATGAGAGAGGCTCAGGGAACCTTCCTGGAACTAACCGGCACAGCTGGGGAGCCTGGAGCCCCGGGCTGATGACAAGTGAAATATTTCACAGAATATAAATCTTTCATCTTGCAAATGCTCCTTTGGTGAGAAATCAGACAGCGGGTAAGAATTGGGCAGAATCCTTGTCCCAGTGAATAAAATGAAAGGATAGAGCCTCCCATCTTTGTTCTGTGATATGATAGTATGAAGTTTGTGGAAAAGAAGATTTCCTGCTTATGATGGGTCCATTGATCATAATGGGCTCCTGAATGGGAGACAATGATATCTCCCTTGATCTCACTGACAATAGAAAGAGGTGCAGGGAGAGAGGGAAGGACAGAGAGAGACAGAGGCTCCCATCAGCCTGATGTGATGATATTTCACCCTGTGACTGTTTCCAGGTTGTAAGCTCTTCTGACAAAAGTCAAACAGAAGAACAAAGGACTAAGGCCTTTTCAGTCTAGTTCTTGTAAGCAACTGTATGAACTTTGCAATGTTATGCTTGTTCTGGGTCCTTGAATTAGACCCTTCACCATGTGCACTTCTCACATCAAAGAAGACCATATATAAAGTATTATTTTGCAGTATTATTATGACATGTCTGTGGCTGTGCGATTAGCATTGTATCCACATTTTTGGCCCTCTTTACTTTTCAGGCTTTTAAGATTTACTTAGAAAGGGAGAGAAGAAAGGATATACAGGGAGCTGGGGGTAAAAGTCAAAGGAGCAGTTGGGAAGAGACACTGGAAAGGGAGAAGCATGAGATGACTAGAGGATTCTCCTCCAATTTGCCAAGGTCGTAGGGAAGCAGGAGTTGAAGTGTAAGCCTTGTAACTTGATTTTTTGGCTAGCTGTGAACTACCTCTTGGGTAACACCCTTTTCCAGGTATTATCTAATGACAACATTTGCTCAATTCCATTGCAGTCATCAATCCCTTGCTGAGAATAAACCCAACTTTGGGAGGAGAGTAGGAGGAGTTGTCAGATGGGAGAACAAACACAGATCCCACTGGAAGCTTCAGCTTCTCCCTAAAAGCAGGAGGAGGTAAGGACCCCTCACTGCCATTTTTACTGTCCTGCATCTGGGGTGGATTTCCAGAGTTTCTGAGATGCACCCAGATCCTGGCAATTCGAGGCTCATGGCCAGCTTGGACCCAGCACACAAGCTTGCCTATCTCCTCTGCTGTCCCTCCATCTGAAGATTAGAACAAGCCAGTGCCAGGTATGCCAACCGAGATGTGTCCTTTCTTGGTGCTCTTGGGAGCTTCCCACACCCCAGGCTAGAGGGTGCCCCTTTGGTCCTAGGGGTGATCTGCTATCTCTCTTGCTTTTGGGATTCTGAGGGGTCCTGACCTCTCTGGGGCAAAATGGAGATTTCTAATCATGTGCTATCTGAATTTAACCTAAAAGTCAGTAAGCCACCATCCTAGCTGTTTCTTCAATGAATCCCTAGGGAGACATGGAAGCAAACAAACTTGGGCTCCATAACTTTGACTAATAAAGGTCAAAAGTCAACTGAAACCAGACTTACAAGAAAGTGCTTCATCATAGGGGTGAGATTCAGGACTTCCATGACAACCTGTTAGGGGCTCTACAAAAACCATGAAACAAGAGCTTGTCCTGGGAACACAGGTTATACATAAATAACCTATTATGTATTATGACACAGAAAGTTCTTCAGGTAAACAGACAGAAGCCAGTAACTTTGGCACAGTGTCTTTGTCCATCGCTTGGTATGGCAGGATTTATAGCGGTTCCATCCTTGAGCATGGAGTGATAATGGAGCCCATGATAAATATGCAAGGCACAGTGCTAAGTGCCTTAGGTATATTTTCCCATGTAATCCTCACAACAACCTTATGAAGTAGGTACTATTACAACTCTATTATGCAGAAAACACTTTGCTCAGAGAGGTTAAGTCATGTGTGCAGGCTCGGCTGGATGGAAGGTGGAAGAGCCTCCAGAGTTCATATTCTTAGTGTTCTCCCCTTTAGAGGTTCTTTGCTACTACTGTGGGGGTGGAGGGGATGTTCCAAGGCATTGAGCCTCATGGATTTTCCTACTACAGGTTAATGGATGTGAGAATAAAATCCTCCCTTTCATTTAGATTAACTGTGCCTACAAATTAATTGTGAGACCATGAGGCCGAGAGACTCCAACTCCTCAAATGTGCTAGGTGAAATGAACAACTCCTTCTTGACTTCATTGTAGTTGCTTTAAATAGCCATGTTGAATCTTCACGTGGGACTTTCAGTCATGGCTTTGGACCAACTTCCTCTTGAAAGTAGGTTGAGAAATCTACAATCCCTAGGTAGATGAACAAACAAAATATCCCCTGTACACTGACAAAAAAACAATCATTTACAAAACAAACAAAACTGCAGTAGGGTTTTCTCATTTTGTAGGGGAATATTTTAAGGACTGTTTCTCTACTTACCTTGAAAATTATGGGCATCTTCACCTGAGACTTGGGCAACAAGGTCCTCAGTGGCACCATTGCTGAATGACCAGACTTGATGGTAGGGCAGTTTGAAAGGTGGTGTAGGGAACAGCACAGTGGTATGGAAAATCTGGCTCTGGCTGTGACACCAATCCATCCCATGACTCGAACTAGCCCCCATCACCTTCCCTCAGCTTGCTTCACTGGCTTGGGATGGGAAGAAGAACACCTGCCCTCCCCACCTTGCTGGTCGTAGGAGTTCCTGGAGAACATGTCAAATAATGAAGGTCCACATGCAACTTGTATGTTGTGTGACTCATTTTGCTCATTGTAAATACTTGACTCACACTTTCTAGATGCCAGGTCCTGTGCTTTATTTTAACTCATTTAATTCTTACAACAGTCCCACAAAGAGATATTACTTTTATCTGGATTTTGCAGATGAGAAGATGAAGGCACATAGGAAGCAATTTGCTCAGGGTCACTTACAACTAGCACATTGTGTGATATTGTAATATAATAAGAAATATATTTTTAGTCTTTGTCTCTAGTTCCTGGCAGAGAGCTCCTTAAACTCTTGTGCTTTTCTGAGTGATGGGGTGAAAGGAGCATCTTTTGTTATCCATCATAAGCCATTTTCAAACGTATCTGAGTTATATAATGCTAATAATGCTAATAAGGTAACTGTTGGTGATCCTCAAGATAGTCTCGGAATGGGGGCTTGTTGCTAGAGGAACCAATCACTTGATTAGAGAATTGGGATTTTCAGTCCCTCCCCCTGACTTCTGGAGAGGGAGAGGGATGGAGATTGCATTCAATCACCAATGGCCAATGATTTAATCAACCATGCCTATGTAATGGAACATAGCAACCCTAAACAACATAAAAATCCTTAACAACAGGGTTTGGTGAGCTTCTGGATTGGTGAACACATTGAGGTGGTAGAAGGCTAGAGTTCAGGAGATGACATGGGAAGACATGGAAGTTTTGTGTCCCTTCCCACATACCTTGCTTTCTGCATCTCTTCCATTTGGCTCCTCCTGAGTTGTATCCTTTTGTAAAAAACCAGTATTAGTCACTAAACTGTTTTCCTGAATCCTATGAGCTGTTCTTTCAATTTATCAAACCCGAGAAGGGTTCAAAAAAACCCCCAGCTTATAGCTGGTTGGTCAGAAGTATGGGAAGCTTGGGACTTGTGATTAGCATCTGATATGGTGGCTGTCTTATGGGACTGAGCCCTTGTGGGATCTGATGCTAACTCCACATAGATAGCATTAGAAAATTGAATTAAATTGTAGGACACCTAGTTGGTATCTGGAGAGTTGAAAATTAGTTGTTGGTGTGGAAAAACCCACACACTTGGTGTCAGAAGTGTTGTGAGTATAAACAGATTGTAGTAACACGGTACAGCCAGACTAAAACCCAGGCTGTCTGAACACAGTATGTTTCTAATAACTGCTATAGTCCTCTATCTGACCTCCTTCAAAGTGTATTCAGTTTTGACGTATCTTTTTTCTCCCGGTGGTAGTGAGGGTTCTAATATTCCTGAATAAAGAGGTAATATGTTTGTGCAGCCTAAAGGAGGCCAGAACTACAGCTTAACTGTTGTGAGACCCTGTGGCCTTCAGATTTCAGAATCTTGCCTTGTGGAAGATCATGGTTCAGTTTGAGGACTCTGATGTTTTTATTTTATTAGGTATTCCAAATGCACTACTGTTTTTTTCCCCTAGAGAATATTAAATTGTGACCATATTGTATTTTTGTAAATTGTAAAATTACTTCTGTAGTCACGTCATTCATTTATATCATTAATATGTGACTTACAGTTGAGTTAGTGCCTCCTTGACAACAGTGATTATTGGTGTGCCTCTCAACATTCAGCAGAATGTGGGAATGTAAGTCACTCAGCACAAATCTATTGATTTTATTTGTTTTTATTAATTTTAAAAATTACAACAACCTGTGTTCAGTGTGGAACAAATAAAATAATGCCAAAATGCCAGTGAAAAGAAAAATAAAACCTCCTATATTCACACCATTCTGTTATAGTTATATAAAAGCAGTTATCTGTAGAGTTTTGTTTATAAAAGGCTGTGATTCAAGAATTTTATACCCAGCCAGGTTGTCTTTTATGTGTGAAGGCGACAGAAATATATTTTCTGTAGACCATGTTTCAAAAAAATTATATGATAGGCAATTTTCCTGGGCAAGATTTAACATGAGTCTCTGTTGAAAAAAGTGCTTGAAGATAAATTCCAGGTGACCAAGGATGATAGATGCTAGAGTGAATGATTAAAATAGGAAAGCTAGAGTATAAAAAAGGTTGGGAGCAAACACTGAACCCAGTTAATGTACATTTATTTATATATCTAGATAATTATAAATATTAGAGACTATATATAAATACTTTAATTATATTTCTCTTTATAAAATAAAAGCCAATATAAAAATATCACCTAGAAGATAATATAGTACAATAATAATTATGTGGCAATCTGAATCTATACCTCCAGCTAGTATCATCAAAATCTAAGATGGAAGCTCTGGGAATGGGTGGGGTGAAGGAATGGGTGGAAACAGTATGAGTGGAAATGAGGGCTGGGGTGGATTTCAAGGCATCTAACTTGGACTACTAATCATTTGAAACTGGGGTTTGTTCATGCCCTGAAAATGAAATGTTATTAGTCAAGTGAGGATGATTATTATTTTAAGTAATGCTATTCCTTAAAATATTTAGCTAAGTGACTTCATGGCTTTTAGGCAATTACATAATTTCTGCATTTTGTTTGTTTTTGAGCCTGGTTTTCTCTGAGTTCCTGTTTTGCTGCTAATCTTCAGTGTATGTTTCTGAAAGTAACCATGATGACAGGAAGCATATTTTTCTGTATGCCTATGACTGGTGTCTGACGACCCTACTGGTACTAGAGATTAAAAGACACTTTCCTGTAATTAGTATTTTCTCCTGTGTTTTGTCTGAAAGTCATTAAGTTGAAGCTGGAATTATAGATGTGTGTACATCTCTCTTTAAGGAAACACACAAAACAAATGGGAATTTACCAAATGATATCATTCTCCACTGACTGAATTTATATATGACACTTCTTGAAAATAGTTTTCTCATAATGTGGGGGCACACCTGCATTGGAAATAGCTTCTTTGAGAAATGTTGGATGTTGCAATTTGGTAATATCTTAAGTGTGAGTTTGTGTTTGTGGGGGCAGGGGGGAAGGGAGGGTAAGGAAAGATTCACAGTGTTCAGAAGAGGACTGATGAGGCTCCCTCCACGAGCAGACTAGTAGCGCAAAGCCTAATCAACACTTCTGCGAGGAAGTTAGCAGCCTTCCTCCTGACCTGACTGCTTCCACTTCTGGTGGTGGCAACGCTGTCAAGCCTCATTACTGGAAAGTTCATCTTGTTAAATTTCCACTTAGAGCAGGGGATGTGTTAGGAGATAGCTCAGACTCTGTGGCCATTATGACATCAAACTCAGACAGTGACATTCCAAGTGGTAGTCAAGGAGTTTTGTTTATAGCTTCATTGAAAAATGTGAACATTGGCTGGGCACGGTGGCTCATACCTGTAATCCCAGCACTTTGGGAGGCCAAGGTGGCTGGATCATTTGAGGTCAGGAGTTTGATACCAGCCTGGCCAACATGGTAAAACCCTGTTTCCACTAAAAATAACAAAATAATTTAGCTGGGCATGGTGGTACATGCCTATATCCCAGCTACTTGGGAGGCTGAGGCAGGGGAATTGCTTGAACCTGGAAGGTGGAGGTTGAAGTGAGCTGAGATTGCACCACTGTACTCCAGCCTGGGCAATGGAGTAAGACTCCTTCTCAAAAAAAGAAAAAAAAAAAGAAAGAAATGTGAACATTAATAAATGACTTAAGAAGTCACCATATCTGCATACTACTGGATTAGATTTAATAGACGCAATCTTGGCTGAATAATGAAAGGAGTTTGGCATGAGTTCCAGGGTCAAAGCAGAAGTAAAAGCAAAACCAGTGATGGGCATAGGCTTGAAATATAATAATACACTCACCAGGTAGTGCTGCATCAATAAATAAACTCAGAAATCTTAGGGGGTGAAGGCAACAAAGGCTTATTTCTTGCTTGCATAAAGTCCTATATGGGTTAGGCGATTCTCTGGGCAGCACTCCCTCTGTCTTGTTATGCTGCCGTCTCAACAGGTGGCCTCCAGGGTTGCCAAGGCAAAGGACTAGAGGTCACTTCCTTATGCTGTGGCCCAGGAGAAACACATATGACTTCTGCATACATTTCACCGGCTATGACTAGTCACATGGTCATACCTAACTGCAAGAGAGCTGGGGAGTGGAGACTTCCTGAGTGACAGGAGGAGAGAAGGGTATAGGTGATCACTAGAAGCCTCTAACACACATAGGAAGCGAGTGTGTATGGTCAGCATGGAATCGGGAATGGCTAGGGTCTGATGTTATGAATATTCAGCATGGGATTAATTTATATTAAACCTAATAATATCTTAATACATTTTTACAAATAAATCAGCCTCTTTGGATACCTTCCTTGGCCACTGGCCATGCCTTAGTAGGATTATCTACTATTAACATCCAGGTTCCTTACTCCAGTCTGGCCCATCTGCCTAACGTCCTGGCATCCTCCCTGCCTTGCAAGGGTCATCCCTCACTCTGTTTATGAAACCCATAGCTGCATGGCACAGGCGGTAAGGGTGTGGTGAGACCTTACCAGGGCATACTTCTCAACACCTCGAAGTACTTTCCTGCTGTCATTGTTCCAGACATGCTGACACAGGCCCTACATAAGCAGAGAGGGCCCCACCTTCCTCTGGTGAATGTCTATTGCTTCTCTCTATAGTGTGGTTGGTTGAAAGAGTGGTTTTAGGAGATAGACTGTCTAGGTCCAAATCTTGTCTCTGTCATTAGCAAAGAATGAGACCTTGAGCAGGGGACTTAACTTCACTGTGCCTCAGTTTCCTCATCTGTGGATATAATAATAACACCTTCCTGTTAGAGTTGTTGTGATGATTAAGTGAGTTAATACACGAAAAGTGCTTAGAATAGTGCCTGGTGAGTGGAAAGTGATTAAAAAACATCAGCTATGATCACTCTTCTTCAAGACTCGGTTCAAATGTAACTGAAACTTCCCTAAACTTGCTTCTTTTCTGGGTGCCCCTTCAGCACTCTACAAATGTCTCTGTTATAACATTTATCATGGTATATAATAATTATTAATTTACCCATTCTTCTCTCTCGTTAGACTGTGATTACTCAAGGGCAATGTACTGCTTACCATTTACTCTAGTCCTTGACAGAGTGTCTGACATACAAAATAGATTACCAAGTGTTTTTTGAATTGATGGGCAGAGCCAGGGTGGTAGAAATTGCTACAATTCACCAATATACAGTTCTTCTGTCCTTCCTGTGCACAAAGCAAAGCTATGTTTCCCAGCTCCCTATGCATCTAGATGAACCATATAACTGAGTTCTGGAATGTGAGCAGAAATGATATGTGCCACTTTTCAGGCTTGTCATAAACTCGATGCACAAGCTTCCATGAGCTCCTTCTCTCTCTTTCATTCAATTGGCTGGATATGGTAGCATTTTAAGATAGAACAAGCCCAAATCTCTGAGTCACCACTTGGAAGAGAGGGACCTAGACTTCAAAATTGTGTCAAGCTTTTGAAATCTGAACCTGTTTGTTATAGCAGTGAGTGTATTTACCTGGCTAATAAAACAAGAATCTGGACACAACAACATTTTTTTCTGCAGGTTTCATGGCATGATATGACTCAATCCACAGACAAAGGCTGCTGAGCCCAGAACAGCTTATTGTACCAGCCCCTATGGGAAGCAGAAATGTATGGAAGCAAACTGAACCCAAGGAAAGATTGGTGATACTTTGGGAGGGATGACAGAGGAAGGGGAAACACACTGTCCATCCCTGTCCCAGCAAGGAGCCAGCTCCCATTCAGCAGTCTCTGTGAACATCTAGGTAGCTTCCCCATTCTTTCTGTCCAGTTGTGAGCAGCCACCAACTATGATGCCCCTCTTCCAGCAGGCTTTGCTTTCACATCACAAAGCATCATCCCGAGAAACAATTACAGTTCTTTCTAGAGTTCTGGTTCCTTCATAGGTACCTATTGTCCTAATAAGTGGAATTCCTTGGAACACAAAAGCATTTATTTCCTCTTTTAGCTAATTTAATTTTTACAGCTCTGGTGAAAAAATATTTTATGTTTTTACTCAATGTGATTTTAAGACAGCTTATTCTTGGATTCAATTTTGTTTTCATTTTCTAGAAAATCAATTTAATTCACAGAAGGTTCATTCATTTAGTGGCTTTCCTTGCACATGGTTAATGCTTAAGCATTTGATCAAGCATTTCTCTTAGCAATATCTTTACAAGGTTCAACCGGAGAAGGTGTTAGATGGGGGAAATCCTCTACATTTGGGCAAAGCCTGTTTCCTCTGGACTAATTGAAATGGAAAATCAGTCTGAATTGGTGAAATTGAATTGCAAACTATTTTTCAAGGAGATTCCTGTGTGATTTCAAGTTGCTCAAACTAAGAAAAGGGCACACTAACAAAGCTTTTTAGGTTATCTCCATCTAGCTTCCTAGTGAAGAGGCTACATTGTCTGGGTAAATATCTGGGGTTCGTCATCTCATGCCAAGAAAATTTAGGACACGGACCCACATGAGGAGTTTAGGAATGGAGATTGAATAGGCGAAAGAAAGGGAAAGGAAAACAGCTCGCTCTCTAGAGTGAGAGAGAGGAGATTTCTGAGAGGAAAAGGCCAGCTGGCGGCAGATGCGCCAGATTTTATAGTCCAGTTTGAGGAGGCGTTGTCTGATTTATGTAGGGCTCACACATTGGTTCAATCAGGTGTGATGTTAACAAAGCATGTGGGGAAGGCTGGTCACCCCACTCTAATCTTATGCAAATGAACATTCCCCTTGGCCGGCAGCTTCATTTTGTCTGCTTCTTGCTGTACACGTGGCTGGCAGAGAAGGGAAGATGGAGCCTCCATTTTCTAGCTGCCATGTCTAGTCCCAGGTAGTTCTTTCCTGCCGGCATTCACTGTGAAAGCTCCCAGCGTGCTTGTCTATGTCTGCAGCTCGACTTCACAGGCTGCTCTTTGTTAGAAAATGATTTGGGGCAGCTTTTCATTAAAAGAAAAACCTTACCAAGGACTTCTGGACTATCTGCCTAAGTAATTTCTTCTTAACTCCTGTATCACTACTAGTTAGAATCTATGTCTGTACCTATATGTATCTTACAAAATTCTCCTGGGTTCTTGAAAACTCTTTGCTCTCAAGTTCTTTAAACATTCCTCTTGTACTTTCGTTTACTAAATTATGGAGAAAGACTATTAGCAAAAGGAAGTCACTGTCTGTATAATTGTAATTTGTGAATTATAGGCTTTTATATTTAAAGTCAGGTGACAATTCATGCTTGGAAAGAAATTTCTTGACTAATTGATCATTGGGTTTTTTTTTTTGAGACAGGGTCTCACTCTGCCACCGAGGCCGGAGTGCAGCCGTGCGATCTCAGCTCACTGCAGCCTCTGCCTCCTGGGTTCAAGCAATTCTCCCACCTCAGCCTCCTGAGTAGCTGGGACTATAGGTGCACACCACCATGCCTGTCTAAGTTTTGTATTTTTTGGTAGAGACGGGGTTTTGCCATGTTGGCCAGGCTGGTATCAAACTCCTGACCTCAAGTGATCATCCCGCCTCAGCCTCCCACAGTGCTGGGATTACAGGCGTGAGCCAGTGCGTCTGGCCTAATCGATCATGTTTTTAGTGTTATAACTAAGGGATTTTTGGATTGAATGATAGGTGTTTTTGATTTGTTGGTGTGGCTTTGGAAAGGAAAACTGGCCCTTCTGAAGACATCAGCTCTTCCCTGGAAAGCGAAGTCAGAGATAGCTATAAGACAAGACTTGTGCTTTTCAGTGTCAGACATTGCTCCTTTATGTTTAGGGCACTGCTTGTGCTATAGCACAGAGGAGGCATATTCTGGAAGGACATGTTTCTCTGAAGTGAACTTTAAAGTTCAATGAATAGATTTTACTTACACATAGGAAAGTAGATGGTGGTCATGTAAAATGGAAATATGCCACTCTTGATGTTTTCTTCTTTGTGTTACAGATCTATGCCCTGATAGGTCTTCAGTTACTCATAGTGAAACATGTAAGCCTTGAAAAACTTTTTGGTGAGCTCATAGATTATCTATAAGATAGTTTATGGCCATCTGTCTTATAGGGTAACAACATAATTTATCCTCCAAGTTTGGACACTTTTGAGAGTAAAAAGGGGAGTTATTAATCATTATGTCAAGGAAATAAGCAAAAATGGGACTTTTCTAAGCAACTTAGACATATGGTCATTCTACTTCTGAGAAATATGTGTCTTTTATAGGTTAGATATTAGGTCCCATAAGAGCATGTGGCCAAGATGGCCAGCTCCACCAAAGATTCATACTTCCCCTTCCATAGTATGGAGTTGTGCTGGGAAGCAGTTTTCCCACCAGGGACAACATCTTCTAGTCCCTTTACATCTAAGTAGTACCATGAGACTGGATCATGCCAAAGAAATGTTTTGGAAGTGAGATGTTTCACTTTGGAACCAAGGAACTAAAAAAACAGGTATGCCTCCACCTTCCTCGCCTTCCCTCCACTCATCTCTATCTCCATCTGTAGGCTGAATGCAGAAGTCTCCAGGACCCTAATGGAGGGAAGACCTACAAGATAGAATGATTCCGGGTCCCAAATGACCATGTGAAAGGCTGCCCGCTGGTCAGAAACATCCATATTGTAGTCTTTAGGGCACACAAAATTAAAATATATTAAGTCTTTTAGGTTGTCACATTTGTTATAGCAGCTAGCATTACCATAGCTAATACTGAATACTTTAATTCAATACATCCAACCACTATTGAGAATCTACTATCTTTCCATTGGGAATACAAAGACATGTAAGATCTGGTCACTGTCCTCAAGAAGCTTAGAGTCTGGGGGAAGTACAGATGTATATAGGTAATGGTAATTTAAAGTTCTGAGTAAAAGGAGATGAATTTAATTTTGAATGCTGATTTGAGTTTTCTGCAGCATATTCAAATGGCACTATCTTCTATCGAGATAGAGGGAGCCCAAGCCAAGAAGAGAGGTCTGGTATCAAAGATTTGCTGAATTCACAATTGGAGAGGCTTATGTCATCCCCTTAGAAAGAATTTGAGGACTCCTTCGAAAGTAAGAAAACTTCCCTCCACGTTCCTAAGGACTTTTTATTTATTTTTATTTAAAAATGTTTTTTCTTACTTTATTTTTTTTTTAAACTTTTAAGTTTGGGGCACATGTGCAGGTTCGTTACATAGGTAAACCTGTGTCATGGGGTTTGTTGTGCAGATTATTTTATCACCCAGGTATTAAGCCTAGTGTACCCATTAGTTATTTCTCCCGATTCTCTTCCTTCTCCCACCCTCCACCCTCCGATAGGCCCCAGTGTGTGTTGTTTCCCTCTATGTGTACATATGTTCTCATCATTTAGTTCCTACTTATAAGTGAGAACATGCAGTATTTAGTTTTCTGTTCCTGTGTTAGTTTGCTAAGGATAATCGCCTCCAGCTCCATATCCCTGCAAAAAACATGATCTCATTCTTTTTAATGGCTGCCTAGTATTCTGTGGTGTGTGTTTACCACATTTTCTTTATCCAGTCTATCACTGATGGGCATTAGGTTGATTCCATGTCTTTGCGATTGTGAATAGTGCTGCAATGAACATGTGGGCATGTGTCTTTATGGTAGAATGATTTATATTCCTTTGAGTATATATCCAGTAATGGGATTGCTGGGTTGAATGGCATTTCTGTCTTTAGGTCTTTGAGGAATCACCATACTGTCTCCCAAATAGTTGAACTAATTTACACTCCCACTACAGGACATAAGTATTCCTTTTTCTCCACAACCACACCAATATCTGTTTTTTTAAAAAATTTTTTTTTAATAATAGCTATTCTGACTAGTGTTAGATGGGATCTCGTTGTGGTTTTGATTTGCGTTTCTCAAATGATAATTGCCGTTGAGCTTTTTTTCTTATGATTGTTGGCTGTATGTATGTCTTCTTTTGAAAAGTGTCTGTTCATGTCCTTTGTCCACTTTTTAAAGGGGTTGTTTGTTTTTTTCTTGTAAATTTGTTTAAGTTCCTTACAGATGCTGGCTGGATATTAGACCTTTGTCAGATGCATAGTTTGCAAAAATTTTCTGCCCTTCTGTAGGTTGTCTGTTTACTCTGTTGATAGTTTCTTTTGCCATGCAGAAGCTCTTTAGTTTAATTAGATCCCGTTGATCAATTTTTGTTTTTGTTGAAATTGCTTTTGTTGTCTTTATCATGAAATCTTTGCCTGTGCCTGTGTCCTGAATGGTATTGCCTAGGTTGTCTTCCAGGGTTTTTATAGTTTTGGGTTTTACATTTAAGTCTTTAACCCATCTTGTGTTAGTTTTTGTATATGGTGTAGGGAAGAGGTCCAGTTTTAATCTTCTGCATATGGCTAGTCAGCTAGGTATTCCAGCACCATCTATTGAATAGGGAATCCTTTCCCCATTGCTTGTTTTTGTCAGGTTGTCAAAGATCAGATAGTTGTAGGTATGCAGTCTTATTTCCAGGTTCTCTATTCTGTTCCATTGGTCTATATGTCTGTTCTTTTATCAGTACCATGCTGTTTTGGTTACTGGAGACCTGTAGTATAGTTTGAAATCAGGTAGTGTGATGTCTGCAGCTTTGTTCTTTTTGCTTAGGATTGCCTTGGCTATTTAGACTCTTTTTTGGTTCCATGTGAACTTTAAAAATAGTTTTATCTTGTTATGTGAAGAATGTCAATGGCAGTTTAATGGGAATAGCATTGAATCTATAAATTGCTTTGGGCAGTATGGCCATTTTAATGATATTGATTCTTCCTATCCATGAGCATAGAATGTTTTTCCATTTGTTTGTATGATAAAGATGCTTTTAGATGCAGCTGCACTGTACCCTATTAGGGCTCACTCCACCAGTGGGATTTGTGCTCTAAAGATCTCTTGGCCACTGACTTCATATTGAGAAAGAAAAGGAAGCTGGCACTTCCTTGTATCTCTAGATCCTTTTTGCAGTTTACACATTACTTTCATGAACATTACTTAGTTTGAATCTCATATTCACCCTGTGGTATTGGCAGGGGAGTTCCGTTTCCCACTGAATGTCCCCAGGTCTTGCCCACCATCAAGTAGGGGAAATATTTCATATGACCTAATGGCTCAACTCTGAAGGCACTCAGCCCATTCTTCACCTAACTGTGGGACCTCTTGAGCTTTCTTTGGGATTCCTCTATTATTTCTGGGGTCCCCCAAGGATGCCTCACTTGGGCTCAGGAGCCAGGATTCACATATTCTGTCACATTGTACTGGCAAATAGTTTTCCACCCATATTCAGGCTGATGATGGGGCTGCTCCCAGTGAGACTAAAGGAACCTTCTACTCTTCTATTCCTTCTATCAGACCCATGTTCGCCAACTCCTACTTTTCTAGCAAAGGAACATCTATTGACACACACAAATAGATGTCTGGAGGCATGGGTGTCACCGCCACACTGGATGTGTCAAGCCTCAGTTTTGAAGGTACTAGTTTACCCTTGTATGTACACATAATACTTACACACACACACGCACACACACACATAAATGCACGCAGTCTGAGACTCAGAGACATAAACTAACACATTCTAGGCCATCCCATTTTTTTTCATAAACTGGATATAGAACCCAGGACTTTTTACTCCAAATCTAATGTTCTTCCCTTTGCCTATCCTGATTTAAAGAAAAAATGTTCTATAAAAAATTGCTCAGATATGCAGAATTATCTGCTAGAAGCTTGAACCAGTGCCACAGTGGAAACTCTGCTTTTTGCCTCATTCTGTAGAACTTAGGGAGGCTGCTGTGCCCATCCCTGGGAACTCTCAGGAGAGATGGGTGAATAATGGAGCCTTTGTCATAGGAGCACCCTGAAATCTTCCCCCAGTGTGAGTGGTGTCAATGTTTTCATTATTTTTGACTGTGGTTTGTAACTTGTCATAAGAATTAGTTCCAGCTTAATCGAGGGCCTCATGTTGGGGTGAGAGAAGGAAGTGTTGTGGCCTCTCAAAATGCCTTTTATAAGATCCTGACACTCTAGGGCTTGGCAGATACAGCTGGGAGCAGTAGCACATGGGAAGAGATGATCCCCCAAGCGTTCCCAGTCCAGCCCCCTCTTGGTTTCTGACTTGGAGATTGCTTAAAGGTCTCTTGGGGAGTAGAAACAGTCGTTTGTTCCCCCTTCTTTTCTTTACCTCTTAAAAAAAATCTCTTTATTCTGGGGTTGTACTGCTTGAAAGCAAGAAGGCCTCTGGGCAGCATGTGATATGTTTCTTCTCCAATTCCCTTGGAAAAGGGTATTCAGTCCTTGGGTGAATTCTAAGCTCTGCTTTGGACCTTTCAAGTCTCTTTGATCAAATCATGCTAATCTCATGTCCATTCTTTCTTCTCTATGCTAATCAGATGCACTAATTCATGATGAACTGTTAGTAGGTTAAAGTGTGATGCTACGTCAATACGCTAAAAATATTCTCACATTTTTCCAGGGACTTTTATTGTCTCAATGGAAAGCTTTCTCCAACCAAGCCACGGAATCCTCCCTTTCCTCTGATTCCCTGGGCAGATTCTCAAACTTTAGTGAGCAGCAGAGCCGCCTTGGCAGATTGCTAGGCCTGTCCCAGAGACACTAGCCCACACATAGGTGAAGCCGTTGAAGCATGCCATGGTATCACATGAGAAGTAAGTAGTGAACTATGCAGATCTTTCTCAATACTCCTCCCACCATGCCTGGAAATCTCCGTATTAAATGCCTTCAAAAAATATGAACTTCATACTTGCTATGTGGAAGGCTGTACGCTTGGGGCCAGGAGCCAATCCTGTACTCTAGTGGAGGAATCAGGACACACATTTACAACACACTCTAATAATTACCAATAGGAGGCAGCTGAGAAGGGAAGTGCGAAGAAGGACCCTAGGGTGGTGTTACTCTAAGTGTGGTTCCTGCACTGACAGCAGCAGCATTACCTAGAAGCTAGTTAGAAATGCAAATTCTTAGGTCCCACCCCAGAGCCTTTTGCCTGTGGAAGTCAAGTTAACCCGTGAACACCCTCCATCCTTTGCTTATACCTCAGGTTGCCCCTTTCTGTCTTGGGCACTGACAGGTCACAGCTTGCTGGTGATGACATAAAGAGAAAATGAATGACCTGTAATTCTGTCATCCAGAGATAACCACCCTCACTATTTAGTGTATATCTTTTCAGACTTATTTCCATGCAATGTAGATATACATAATGAAAAACAACATAGAAACGAAATTCTATTATATCACAATACTGCTTTTTGAATTTCTTTTTACCGCAATTAACACTATGGCAGACTATCTTTCCATGTAAGTAAAGTTATGTTTGCCACCTTAATTTTAATAACAGCATAGTATTTCCTTGTATGGACATATTATAAATCATTTAGCTATTCCCTATCGTGCAAGTCTTTCCACATTTTCAGAATCTCTGAACAACTTGCAGAAGAATATCCATGTACATACATCTTTGTGCATATCTGAAATAATTCCATTAAAATTAAGTATGTTCTTTTCTGTAATGTGTACTTCAGATGTAATTTGCAGAACATTTGTATCAGAGAGACTCATTTAAGAGATGAAGACTTCCCGTTTAATAAGTACTATTAATCACGATGCCAGTCTTCCATTTTATAATCAAAAGTACACGAAGATAGAACAAGTTGTGCTGAAGTATTTTTATTTTACATAATTAATGGACTTAAGCCCATTGGTAAAGGACCTTGTCAGTTATCATGGGACGAATACACTCCAGCACATGTAAGCAGTGAGATAAGACTCTAATGCGTGTTTTTCAGATTGCTGTTTGCTGAAATGCATCTTGAATTTTTGGAAACAAAAGTGAGTTTCTAAAATAAGTGGAAGATCTGCTTATACAACTCTGATTTTAAAATAAGTCTATACACAGTATCAGCAGATTGATTAAGAAGTCTGCTGGTGGTGATATTAAAAAGGTTGGCAGATTTTCAATTCAGATTGACACTATTCAAGACAGAGGCATAGCTGATGTTTATTCAAGAATCCTAAGACATATCACAGATTCCGTGGAGAACATCTGATATCTATAGAGAGCTTGAAGTAAAGTCCTGGGAAAAATATGTTCCAGACGGTTACAGATGTTCTCATATCAAATCATATTTCTATGAAAAGTTATGTAGCATGTTCAACTGACGGCACAGCCAATGTGAAGGAACAATTTAAGGTTTTCTTCCTGTTAAAAAATAATTGATTCTATCAACTTTATGGGTAATGTTAGTCACATATTTTGAGTGTTGCAATGGTAGATTTAGAAGATGTCTGAACCTCCAGTTAATCCCACAAAAATTTGAGTCTGTGGTATCCACTTAGAACAATTTGCGTGCTGCAAGCCGTGTAGAAACTCCCTGAATCTTAACTGAATGTTTTACCAAATTAAGCACATTTCATAAGTCCTCAGGTATCACATCACACCAGTGCATACATGATTGTTTCAGATGTTGCTTCTGAGGCATTAGACATGGTGGAAGGCTACAAAGAGGGCCCTGAAAAGGATTAAAAGGGCTTTGACATTCCCTTGTGGGAACTAATGGAAACTCAGGAGAACATATTCCCACATTGGAGATTTTGGTGTAAACAGCAGACCAATGACAAAGACATCCAAAGAATTACCACGGAGGCTCCTTTTTAGATTAACTTGTCTGCAGAAAAATTTGACCTGGAAATGCCACAGTTCAGAATATGGATTCTGAAACCATCAAAATGAGATGAAGTCAAGAAGACAGAAAAGGTTTCAGTATTTAATGAGTAAGAGTATTTTAAGAGGGGCTCTTACAGGCAGATGCGAAGTATAGATGATACTCTAGAAGGTTCTTCACCTCAACTGTGTTTGTATGTGATTGGAGGATGAATTGAGAAAATAAGTTGCCATTCAATGATATTTTCAGGGTATTTACAGAATCTCAGTGTAGTTACCCACCTGCCTTATGTTTTGCTGAAGCAAACATCTTTTTAAGAAGTATTCCTAATCTGCTGAAATAATTTCTACCGAGATCTAAAACATCCACTTTGCAAAGCAGAGCTCAATTTGACACTGAGAAATTTAAGGAATTATCCAAGTTTGCTGTGGCTTAGGCTATGATAAATTGATGTGTTTACCCTGTGACTGTGCTGGTGAATGGACAGTGATTTAAGGAGCCAGGAAAGGGAGACAAGGAGGTGGCCTTAGTGCTAAAATTAAACCTGGTGCTAGGGTGATCAACCATCCAGGTTTGCATGGGATTGGGGGTGGAGGGTTTCCCAGAATGCACAACTTTCAATGCTAGAACCAGGTCAGTGCAACAATAATCTCTCTGTGGGTCATCAAGACTGTGACTTTGTGGGAATGGACTCACCTCTCTGTTTCTTTTAATACCTGTTCCCCCTTCTGAAATGCCACTGAGACCCATTTAAACATAACTTCATCTGGATATCACCGTGGGAGGCAGGTACATGCATGTGTCTGCACACAAAAAACATGCCCACATCTCTCTCTCTCTCTCTGTCTTTGATTGTGTTTGCCTCAGGCTCCGCCTTCAACATCCATGTTAGGAATCACAGAAAAACAGAGAGACTCAAGAAAGATTGTTACAATAAGGGCTTGCTCTGTATAAGGCACTCCAATGGTTTCTGAGGGCACATGGGATGATGTAATACAGAGATTAGGAGACTAAGCCTACCCTCAAGGAGTTTGTCCTATACATATATATTTTTTTTCTTTCTTTTTTATTGTACTTTAAGTTTTAGGGTACATGTGC